>NC_139621.1:31001323-31256800 GCF_964270895.1 Podarcis filfolensis | reverse complement strand
GAGAGCAGGAAGTTCTTCTGAAAGAGTTGGTTTGTGTGCTTGCGAGGGGTTAAAATTGGCTGCAGCCTCAGGCTTCTATCCTTATTTATCAGTGTGTGTGTTTTAGGAAGGTGGAGGGAGAGAGGAAACAAAGCCTGCAAACTCTTCAAAGTACAGTAGTTGAGCGTCCATTTTGGTGAACATCTGTGGCAAACCCAGAAGTACTGGAATGGGTTACTTCCGGGTTTGCCGCATGCGCAGAAGCACAAACCGCTCCGTGTGCGCGCGCAGAGTGTCCCTTTCGTCAAGCGTCCGGGGCTCTGGAACGGATCCCGGACTCAAAACAAGGTACCACTGTATCTGTAAAGTTCAGCTGTGCTTACCCCCGCAAAGCTGTCCAGCATTTGTTCACCAGTATGTTGCCTTGTTGAAACACTTATCACGAGGTTATTATAATCAGTGTCGGATTTACGTATAAGCTAAACAAGCTATAGCTTAGGGCCCCACTCTCTTAGGCCCCCCAAAAATTTTTAAAGAAAAAACAAACCTGGATGTACATTTCCAAAATATAAGATAAAAAACAAATAAAATAGAACCTACATACAGTTGTTGACAAAGGACAGCTGGACATATAAACGGCCCCATTACCTTCAGTAGCTTAGGGCCTCATCAAACCTAAATCCAGCCCTGATTATAATACTGGTATGGCAATTTATCGCACACCTCTAGTAGCAGACGAGATGCTTTGAATGTTAGCATTACTTCTACTTCCTTTCAGTGTTCAGGTACAGGACGGTGCGCAGGTGAGTTCTGGACACGCCACACTGAGGCGTACCAGGCCTCTTCAGTGCTCCTCATGAGTGTAATGGGAGCCTAGGGCATGCTGGCAGTTCCATGGCAGATATACAGGTTTCCTCAGCAGATATGCCAAAGTTTTTCTTGGCAATAAAAAGTTTGAAAGCCCCTGGGTATATAATGGGTTTGGCTGCAGCCATCATTGAAACCTGCGTGTGATTTTAAGTCTAGTTGTTTAAAGCTCTGGCTTCTCTCGCCTTTTCTTGCTCCGATTCCCCAAAACCATTAGAAAGTGCAATTCATCAGGTAATGGTGGTTTACAGAATAACAGGTCCTTTATGCACCCTGGTTGTGTACAAAAATCCAATTCCTGCTGATGTTCAAAAGGCATGTGAATAGTGGAAATCAGCCCGTCAACACCTTCCCCTTATTTTTAGCCCTCCCATCCCTCTTGAGGTATTTGAAGGAGTTCAGCAGGGGTCTGATTGCCTTCAAATTCAACATCCTCCTTCAAAGTGATTTCCAGAGAAAGAAAGGGAGATAAAGGCCCTGTGAGCTTGAGTCAGCTGTTCATTTCTTTGCCTGGGTGCTGGGCGCCAACTCCAATGAAAGACACCACTGAGAACATGGTCTTCGGATGCAGGAATTGTTATTCCATGCACTATGTTTTGGGTTTAACTGCTAAATCACACGTTTTTATATAGATTAGATGCTAAGACTAGCACTCTTTACCTCTAATATTGTTTCTATGAGTTGCTTGTGATTAGCGTTCCTTGGGGCGGGGGTCCAATATCCCAATATACTGCTATGAGGGGTGGGGGGTAGACCTCCCCCCCAAACCCCTGGATCCAGCAAGAGTTAAGATATAAGTCAGGCTAGCTTCCTGTTGAGGCGATTGCCTGGGCGATGGTCCATTAAGGGGATCAAAGGAATGGGGCTCTGTGCATGGTGCAGGTACCTTACCACAGTTTGTGGGTAGTTGGAAAGACAAAGCTGGGGATGAGAACAAAGAGTTGTCAGTGATGTGAGCTTAGAAGCAAAGCAGCAAACTGGGAACTGAGAGACAGCCAGCTGTGGCTTTGGGGGAAGCAAGGCCCTCTTGGGTGCAAATGCTGTGAACCCCTTAAACAATATAACAGAAAGACACCACAGTCTCTGCTGTGCCTCATTCCAAAGGAAACACAGACCCTGGATAAGTGCCTGGAACCCCTGGCATCTCGCACAGCTCGCTTGGATAGTGGGGTGGCATGCAGCAATACTTTTTGCACTGTGAGTAGGAATGGTTAGGATCGCACTATAAATTTCTAGTCCTTACCAATGGAGATGTGATGGCAGGTTATGAAATAAGAGGTGAAATGACCCCAAATCTTTTAAACACCCACTCTTTCAAAGTTTGAACAGACTTTGGACGGAGCTGTTGAAACTTTGAAAGAGTGGGTCTTGCAAAGATTTGGGGTTTACTCAGAAAAAATTCCTGCTGAGTTCAGTGTCCATTGTTCTTTGGTAAATGGGCACAGGATTGCAGCATTAGCTTTCGTCATGGGAATAACATCTCCATAATGGATATAAAGGCTCCAGATTTTCATAGCTGAATAAACATGCAGGGTTATGGTTGAGAGTTGTAGAACAGGAAGTTCTGAGGGCAAATTTTACTCAGCATCCCATCAGGTTTCAAAATCAGTAGGGAAAAGAGACGGCGGAAGAAGATTGGAAGAAATTTAAGGACTATCTTAAGAAATATTGCAAGATTATTGAAGGCTAGAACGATGTTGATTCAGAAATTAAGGAGTTAAAAGCTGTAATGATTATGTGATTAAGAAAAGAAAGGTTAAAAAGTATATAGAAATTAGGGAAAGGATTTGCTGAATTGACTTAATTAGAGAATGGAATATAGAAAGGGGAGGTATGAGGAGGTCGGGAAAGTAAGTTTTATGAATATAAGGGATGGAAACTATACTTGTTTTGTATGTGTGTTCTTTTTTTTTGGATTGTATGTATTTTTATTGTTTTTGTTTTTATTGTTCCGTTTATTCTGTTTTATATAAATTCCTAAACTTTAATAAAGATATTATATATAAAAAAAAACAAAATCAGTAGGGCGCTAGGCACATTTTGTGCCTAAAGATTTGTGAACACCTCACAGAGTCTGGGTGCCATTTTTTGCACCTGGCTGACACTCAAGGATTACTGAAATGTATGTGCTCCAGTACTTTGGCCACCTCATGACTCCCTGGAAAAGACCCTGATGTTGGGAAAGATGGAGGGCACAAGGAGAAGGGGATGACAGAGGACAAGATGGTTGGACAGTGTTCGCGAAGCTACAAACATGAGTCTGACCAAACTGTGAGAGGCAGTGGAAGACAGGAGTGCCTGGCGTGCTCTGGTCCATGGGGTCATGAAGAGTCGGACACGACTAAATGACTAAACAACAACAAATGTGCTTTGAAGCCTTAAAGTATATGTTAAGGATAGGCAATATGTTAAGGAGTTTTAACAAAGTGTAGAGTGTTTTGAAAACTGAAGTATGGTACCAATGTTTTTTATTGTAAACACCAAATTAAACATATATTAACAATTTCTGTTAAAAATGTGATGTTAGTAATGTGTCACTTATGTGAATTGCATATTAGTTCTTGCTTATCAAAATAATAAATAAAAAGTGTTGCTGACCGCCCCACCCCGTGACGACTAGACATTCTGTTTGGGTGCCCACAACCCAAGCCCAGAAGCCATTTGGCTCCTAGCTTTTCTATCCCAGTTACTAACACTGCATCCCATGGGGGTACAATCCACCAGGAAGATTTCCACACAGAACTCTTTGATTTATTCCAGTCACTTCTTGTTAATGTCTTGTTCCATTGGTAATGACACGCCAAAACCCATTGCCTTGCTTTGCTTTGTGGATGGGCCTACTTTGGACTCTTCATTCCTCCAGGAATATTTATTTATTTTAGTTTCAACAGAAGCAGATTTTTGGACCCATCAGATGCTGAATTTGTTCTATCTTTTCTCTCTCATTTTAGGGGCATAATTGAAGCACGTTTCGTCTATGTCTTTGTTCTTGGCATCGTCTTCACAGGCACCAAAGACTTGCTGAAATCTCAGGTTCTCTCGACAGACGCCAAGACAAAGTTTATAGGATTGTGGGAAATCTACAGTGGGTTGGTCCTGCTGGCTGCACTCTTACTCAGGCCTCACAACTTGCCCGTGTTGGTCTTCTGTCTTCTCATCCAAGCCATGATGACAAAGTACGTCTGGAAGCCGCTGGAGTTTGATGCAGCTCAAGTAACCATCATGCATTACTGGTTTGGACAAGCGTTCTTCTTTTTCCAGGTAAGTGCATATTGTCTTTAGAAGGAACGTACTTCCTCAGTTGTAGCCAGTATCTTGTTTCAGTTCAGATGCTTGCCTCTTAGGCGATAAACTCTTGACCAGGAACTAGGTCTACATTGAGAATGCAACTTGGACACAGGTTGGCAGAGCCCACTGCTGCAGCTATTGTTATCTGCACACATGCCATTTCCCTTGTGGGAGTGGTTCAAAGAGTTAAAGAGGCCAGATTCATCTATGGTGCCTCCAGTTGATTACAGTGATACCTCGGGTTCAGTACTTAATTCATTCTGGAGGTCCGTTCTTAACCTGAAACTGTTCTTAACCTGAAGCACCACTTTAGCTAATGGGGCCTCCCGCTGCTGCTGCGCCACCATGGTGCGATTTCTGCTTCTCATTCTGAAGCAAAGTTCTTTACCCGAGGTAATATTTCTGGGTTAGCAGAGTCTATAACCTGAAGCGTATGTAACCTGAAGCGTATGTAACCCGAGGTACCACTGTATTTCTGTCCAAAAGTGATCTGGGGCCAAGATACTTCACGGGAGTACTTCCTCCTTTCTGCTGGACTCTTATGCCTCGGTTCATCTCAGTTTTATGTGGTGGTAGACCTTAAGAAATTTGCTTGAGGGAGACCAGAATCATCAGGTTCTTTTCCATGCAAGTCTTTGGCTTGAAAGAAACCCACGTGGTTGTCCTTTTTGGACTTCCAGAGAGCATTTAAAACCTTCCTTTTCATGTTTTTTGTTTTTAATATTTTAGCAAGCTGATAATTTATATTTTGTTTACCACGTAACGCTTGTCAGAATTAAATTTTTGTCTTTCATTTGCTGGACCGAAAGGCAATCTATGGAAATCAATTACTGGGTGTTTTGTGTAGCATTGTGGCAGCCTTGGGTTTCTAGGCAAGCTCTGTTTTCATTCAAAGCATTTAAAAAGACCTCTCGCTTCTAAAGCCACTTACCAAGAAATTTCAGCAATGGCAACAATGGCCAGATCTTGCCAGCTTTAATTCAATTTATGAAAATTCAGATTGAGTCCTTTTCAAAGGTTAATTGTAGTTCTGCTTAAATGTAACCTTCATATGGAAAGCAGAGAAGTGGCATGAAGAATTTCTGTAGTGGCTATTGTACCTTTGTACTACAAAAATGTTTGCCTGTGGAGACTGGCAATTAAGTTTTGAAGAACTGAAAGTCCCAAAATACAGGTGATCCTCCTTTATAGTGGAGAACATACTAATGTGTGTGGAATACATGAAGTGTATGTGGTGTTGGGGGAGGGGTAGTTCCTCTGGTGGAGGACATATTGTGCTACTTCTGGGATAGTTCTTCCACCTTTGATCCCAATCCTGCACTCACCTTTCACCTGCAGCTGCCAGAAACTGTCAGCATATGACAGCGGCCACACCTTGCGAAGTGGCTTTGACCAGCTGGTTAAACCAGATGAGCGTAGCTGATGGGTCTCAAAAATTTGATGATTTAGGCATGCAAAGACAGGCCCGGCAGATTGAACAGACTATATCAAAGGTGTGGGTCTAAGGGTCAAGAAAGCGGTTTCTACACTTGTAAGGGGCAGATGGGGCTTGTCAAGTTGGAAGGGTAGCCCATCTAGGAGAACGAAAACTGATCCCCAACCTCTGCTGCCTTGTGTCTATACTCATTCATGAGATCAGCTTTGGGAGTAAACCCTGAGGAAAAATCTGTACCCACTACCTTGCGGGACATCTTCAGGAGAAGAAAAGGCAAAGGAGTTGTTGTTGTTGTTGTTGTTGTTGTTTAGTCGTTTAGTCGTGTCCGACTCTTTGTGACCCCATGGACCAGAGCACGCCAGGCACTCCTGTCTTCCACTGCCTCCCGCAGTTTGGTCAAACTCATGCTGGTAGCTTCAAGAACACTGTCCAACCATCTCGTCCTCTGTTGTCCCCTTCTCCTTGTGCCCTCCATCTTTCCCAACATCAGGGTCTTTTCCAGGGAGTCTTCTCTTCTAATGAGGTGGCCAAAGTATTGGCGTCTCAGCTTCAGCATCTGTCCTTCCAGTGAGCACTCAGGGCTGATTTCCTTAAGAACGGATACGTTTGATCTTCTTGCATTCCATGGGACTCTCAAGAGTCTCCTCCAGCACCAGACTTCAAAAGCATCAATTCTTCGGCGATCAGCCTTCTTTATGGTCCAGCTCTCACTTCCATACATCACTACTGGGAAAACCATGGCTTTTACTATACGGACCTTTGTTGGCAAGGTGATGTCTCTATTTTTTAAGATGATGTCTAGGCAGAGAAGTTAACACTACGCAAATCCAGAGTGGAGTCCCTAAGGCAGTTGGATGGTGTCTCGTATGCCTCCTTCCAGCAACTCCTGCAGCCAAGCTGGTACCAGATGTATTGCTCTGTTTTCCTTTGGATCACATCAACACGGTTGAGAAGGGACTTCTGAGGAATGCAACCCAGGACTTCCATAGACACTGCCCAGGCTTGCACCGCAGGGAGATCACTTTGGTGCTGCTAACACAGCAAAAACAACACAGAAGGCAGCAGTTGTTACCGGTCTCTGCAGCCACAGCAGGCGCTGTGATTCTCCATTCGTTTGACTTCACCCCCAGAGGCGCACTCCATTGTCTTCTTGAGACAGATGGATGCCAACAACAGCATGAGGAAACGCTCTCTGGTGAATTTCTTGCGTGCAAATTCACCACTCAAGTTTTTAAAAGAGGAAATGGGGATTTACATCTCCTCCACCTGTCCGTCAGGGCACTCAGAACACCTTCTAATAAAATACGTGTTCAAGCCAATTCAGAATACTTGGTACAGGATTAGCAGTTCTGGCAACGGAAAGACACCACTTTATTTTTTCACACCCGATACTTTTTCTTTAAAACCTGTCCTGTTTCCTACCGACACACTGCTAGGCATACATTCTCTTTTGGCTTTGCTTCACTATTAATAGAAATGCATGCCCTGCACCCAGAAAAGTCATTAAACACTGCCCCCCCGCCTCCATGTTAAAAGAAGCTTGAGTGATTAACAGGCAGTCGGTCTTCATAAAATAGTTCATGTGATCAACCCTGTAACTGAAATTGGAAACGCTTTTAGAAGCCTCAGGAATACTATTTTTGGAATACTCTTAAATTAAACTCTGTGTTGCCATTTTCTCTTAGCTTCTTGTGTAGAATTGCTGGCAATTAAGCAATGCTGGTGAGATGCATATGGTTTCTTTGCAGACTTTCTGTTGCATTAGAGGCTATAGTATATTGGTAGAGTCTTGGTTCATACTTTGGTTTAATTGAATTATCCATCCATGCACCCCTCCTGCGACAGATTGGCTAATGATCCTGAAGTTCTGAGGCAGCAAGTACGAGTAGCTTTTAAAGATCCCATTAAAACCTAATGAAAAGTACTGCTTATATACTTCCCTCCATCTCCCTGTACTTATTTAACGCAATTTTCCTCAGGATTATTCTAGAAAGGAAACCCTTAAGCTTCTGAAATATTTGGAGGCCTTGCGTTTACAGTGGGGATGTATGTGTGTGTAGAGTTTATAGGGTAGACAGGAGTGTCTGAGAATGTCTGCACACCAGACTGCGTGGATGGGATCATGGCGGTGTTAACAGGATACTGTTCGTTCTTAGGGATTGTTTACAGCAGGACCCAAACCAATGGATTCAAGTTACAAGCATGGAGATTCTGGCTAAACATCAGGAAGAACTTTCTGAGGGTAAGAGCTGTTTGATAGTGGAACGAACTCCCTCAGGAGGCGGTGGACTCTCCTTCCTTGGAGGTTCTTAAGCAGGGGTCGGCAAGGTTTATCAGCCATGGGCCAGATCACTCCCGCAGAGATCGTCCGTGGGCCGGACTGGCACAGTGCGACACCAAAAATTGCATCTGCGCATGTCTGTGGTGCCATAAACCGCTTCTGTGCATGCCCAGATGCCGGAGATCGCGCTTGCGCAGAAGCGATTTTCGACGTCTGGACATGCGCAGATGCGATTTTTGGTATCTGCCCATGCGCAGACATGATTTTTGGCGCCACTCGGGGAGTCCCCGCACCGCGCTGTGCCAATTTTGCGCAGCTTGAGGGGGACTTGCCGAGCGGGAGGCTCGGTTCCGGGGCAGCTTGTGGGCTGGTAAAACGGTCTTCATGGGCCGCATCCAGCCCATGGGATGCACGTTGCAGACCCCTGTTTTTAAGCATAGGTCAGTTGGCCATGTGTCATGGATGCTTTAGTTGAGATTCCTGCAATGCATTCTACAATTCCCATCAAGGCCCCTCAAGGAAGCATATTTAATGTCTCAGAATATCACAAGGTTCTTCCTCTGCGAACCTCATGGACTTGGGTGCGTAGCTTGTCTCTGCATTTTCCTTGGGCTCCGAGGGCCTTCTGGCAGTTCCCTCACTGCGAGAAGTGAAGCTACAGGGAACCAGGCAGAGGGCCTTTTCGGTAGTGGCGCCCGCCCTGTGGAACGCCCTCCCATCACATGGCAAGGAAAGAAAGAACTATCTAACTTTTAGAAGACATCTGAAGGCAGCCCTGTTTAGGGAAGTTTTTAATGTTTGGTGTTTTTCGCTTTTTATTATTAATATTTTGTCGGGAGCCGCCCACAGTGGCTGGGGAAACCCAGCCAGATGGGCAGGGTATAAATAGAAAATTATTATTATTATTGGGGCATGCTGTAGTCCTAAAGTGGGTAAATCTGAGGAGAAATCTGATTTAAGAGATTAAAGCCTTTCCTGGCTGCAGAGAACCTTCCAACATACACTTATTTGCCAGGGAATCCTCTGGTATCGGCCGTAGAGCCCTGGAACATTCCAGAGAATGTTCCGGTGTGTTTCAGGGCATTATTTCAGGCCCTACATTATTACAATCCACAGAGCCCCAGATGAACCGAGAGTGTGCTACAATGTGCTTAACATTTCCCCGTGGCTGCACATTGCAAGGGAAGATTAATAATAGCTGTTGGCAACCGGAGTTTCAGGAAAGATTGTCCAGCGTTATTAATCTTCTTTGAGGAGCCCCGATGAGCGTCTGAGGAATTCCGAGTTAAACATAAGGACATAAGATGAGCCTGTTGTTCAGGCCAAAGGCCCATCTAGTCCAACACCCTCTTCTCACAGAGACCAACCAGATGTCTCTGGGATTTCTGCAAGCAGATCCTGAGCCCAACTGCACTTAGCAACTGATATTTCAAGCATTTGGCCCTCCAGCAGAGTTAACTCTGAATTCCCTGAAATGTAGTTTGAAAGATACTTCGCCTTCAGTCCTGTGATTCTGGTTCTTGTGCCTGAGACTGCACTTTCTGCACTGTCATTTAAATTGTTTTGCATGGTGTTGCAAGAACTCCCATAAGAAATTGGAGCCTATTTCGTTGCTTGATCTGAAGCTTTACCACTAAGTTTGGAAATACATGTCTCAGAAATAGATAGCAGTTCTGTTATGTACTGAAATTCTCACCCTGGGCCAGCAGGGGGATACTGTAGATAGTTTTCACTCAGGTCCACATATGCAAATAAGGGATTGAAAGTGACGTTCAGTGATTGGATAGTTCCAGAAAGTGGTTACTGTTGTGTTGTAGTGGAGCTCTATATAAGCAGGCTGGCTGAATCCTTCAGTTCAGTTGTGTTCTGGCCTGTGAATAAACAAGAGCTGTTTGAAGAATCGCTGTGTCGTCTGATATGTTCACCCACAACTTAACAAGTTCTCTACCTTAACTTTTTTTTCAGGGCTGTGGGATGGCTTTGTATTCCTTCCATCTCTTTTGTATTGCTCTCCAGGCAAGGAGATACAGGAGGTTTTGCCCTAGGTTGAAGAACTCTTTAACTGCCACCCCGACTCAACCCTTTCGTGGATGCTTAGCACTGATAGTCCGTTGAAGTGTTTATCTCTGTTTTCCCAGCTGGCCAGGCCACCATTTTGTATTGGGGCAGAACAAGTGAAGCTGATTGCTTCTGGGGTGTGTGAATTGGGACAGTGGCTTGTAGGAATATGCAAAGAATATTCCCTTCTAAGATTGGAACGAATCACCCTTCCATTCCTTTTTCCCACTTGTATCGTTTGAAATTCTTTGCTACCGGAGCAAGTCCGAGGGCAAGGACTGTCTTAGGACTGATTTTTGTAAGCTGCTATGAGAGCCATTTCCAGTTAAAAGGCAGGTTATAAAAGCTGTATGTAAATAATAAACACACACATATATATATATTAGCGGGGTAGGGTGAACTATTTATTCAGAGAAGATTTTATTTTTGTTTAGTCGTCTAGTCGTGTCCGACTCTTCGTCACCCCATGGACCAGAGCACACCAGGCACTTCTGTCTTCCACTTCCTCCCGCAGTTTGGTCAAACTCATGCTGGTAGCTTCCACAACACTATCCAACCATCTTGTCCTCTGTCGTTCCCTTCTCCTTGTGCCCTCCATCTTTCCCAACATCAGGGTCTTTTCCAGGGAGTCTTCTCTTCTCATGAGGTGGCCAAAGCCTCAGCTTCACGATCTGTCCTTCCAGTGAGCACTCAGGGCTGATTTCCTTAAGAATGGAGAGGTTTGATCTTCTTGCAGTCCATGAGACTCTCAAGCACCATAATTCAAATCATCAATTCTTCAGCAATCAGCCTTCTTTATGGTCCAGCTCTCACTTCCATACATCACTACTGGGAAAACCATAGCTTTTACTATATGGACCTTTGTTGGCAAGGTGATGTCTCTGCTTTTTAAGATTTATTTTTTTTAGTGTACTGTTATATTGCCATCATGGGAAACACCATTTGGATTTGCTGCCTTGCGTACCAAAAACACGCCATCTCTGGCCCTGCCTTCTGAAAACTAACCAACACCTGTGTTGGCACTGTTGATCATAGGAAACTGACTCGTAGCTTGTTGGACTATATGCCCACCTAGCCCACTATTGTCTACTCTGGCAGCAGCTTTCCAGGATTCTCTGGTAGTGGCCTTTCCCGTCACCTGTGACCTGAGTGTTTTAATTGGAGGTGCCAGGGATTCAGCCTGTGACCTTCCGTACATGCTTTTTGTGTGGTTATGTGCCAGAACAAACCTCTTGCTTGTGCCACATCCACCATGTGTAGAGGAGGAATGGAGAACCTGTGGGCCTGCAGATGCCTCATTTATGCTGTGGAGCATAATAATAATAGTAATAGTAATAATAATAATTTATTATTTCTACCCTGCCCATCTGGCTGGGTTTCCCCAGCCACACTGGGCAGCTCCCAACAGAACATTAAAAACAGAATAAAACTTCAAAGATTAAAAACTTCCCCAACAGGGCTGTCTTCAGATGTCTTCTAAAAGTCAGATAGTTGTTTATTTCCTGGACATCTGATGGGAGGGTGTTCCACAGGGTGGGCGCCACTACCAAGAAGGCCCTGTGCCTGGTTCCCTATAACTTTGCTTCTTGCAGTGAGGCAACCATCAGAAGGCCCTCGGCGTGGACCTCAGTGTCCAGGCTGAACGATGGGGGTGGAGACGCTCCTTCAGGTGTACTGGGCCGAGGCCGTTTAGGGCTTTAAAGGTCAGCACCAACACTTTGAATTGTGCTGGTACTGGTTGACATGGACCCAATGTGTGCATGCTTGTGCTTATAAGGCAAAGGGTGAATGAATGCTGAAACAAGGCCCAAAGGGTTGGTGTGCAGGCCCACATCTCAGGCTCTAATTGTGACTGATATTGGCATGGGTGTGTGCCAGGGCTGGGCAATATATCGTCCAAAACTTGTTTGAAGTACATATCGTGATATCGGTTTCATAGTTTTTGACCTGGCAATATACTGCAAATCATGATGTGGGGGGAAACGTGAAGCCAGCCAATGTCTCTTCATAGCTCTATCCTAATTTCAGACATTGTGATATATCGGTTTGTTGCGATGCTTAGCTGGTGATATGCCATGAAGTTGAAAACCAGGTATCGCCTATCCCTAGTGTTTGCACAAGCTAGGAAGACACAGATTTGTCTTCGTTCCTACTGGGTCCTTTGTGGGCTTCCTCTCAAAAAGTAACGCGAAAGTAGACGTTAAGTTTCGTTACCGTACAAACATTGTTGTGTTTTGCTTTTAGCCCGTTTCTGTCTACCTCTTGATATAGAACCTAGTCGCCATTAAAAATTACTGTTCTGTTCATTTTGTTTCTAATGCATGTTCAAAAATTTATAACGAACAAAAGAGAACATTTGTCTGGCCACTTAGGCCTCCCGTTGCAGTAGATAGATATTGTGTGGCTGCTTCCTCCGCACAATGCTTCCATTCTGACGGGTTGTCCTCTCCCGAATACAAATTTGTATACGCCTCTGAGCACCGGGCAATGGCTTTGTGAAGCTGGCATCCTCTTGGGAACAGAATTCGCGTAGCACAGCGTAAATATTTAAAATGTAATATCTGCACAGTACACTTTACCTCAAGGTATGCCACGCTCTAAACTGCAGAATCAAATAAGGAACGAAGAACAGATTCGCTTCGAGCCGGGGGAGTATATAAAATCTTTATATAAAGAAAACTAAAAATAAATAAGCCACTTGTTTGTGATTTATACAGAAGTGGTTCGAATGCCTCTTTTAAACACTGGAGGGATCTCATATTGTCCTTTATATCCCTGAGTTGACAACAACAACAATGGATTATCCCAGGGTTTTTTTTAGCTGGAACTCAGTTCCGGCACCTCTCAGGTAGGCACCATTGCCATTCTAAGAAAACAATGGAGGTGTTCATGGTGACTTCCAGTACCTCTTTTTCTAGAAAAATAGCACCGGATTATCCACACGGGACATATTTTAAGCCACACAGGGGCTGAAAGACCAGCACATGGTCTCCCGCCACTGACCGACTCTCCCGGCAAACTGATGGGATCCATGAACTTTTTAATCCAGGCATAGGCAAACTTGGCCCACCAGATGTTTTGGGACTACAACTCCCATCATCTCTAGCTAACAGGACCAGTGGACAGGGATGATGGGAGTTGTAGTCCCAAAACATCTGGAGGGCCGAGTTTGCCTATGCGTGTTTTAATCCCATAGTCCCTAATATGAAGAGCAACAGTTAGTCGGTTCCCTGTGTGAGCTAGGACCTAGCCAATAGGAATGAAGAGCGTGATGGAGGACTCTAGAAGGCTTAGATGTGACAGTTGTAGAGATCAGATCCAAATTATCTCCTCTCCAAGCTGCTATTTACTCCACATGGCAAAGCCTTCAGGTACTCGTGATCATACACTTATGGTCTCTTCCCCCCACCCCCGGTAAATAGCAAATGTGAGGGGGGATTTTGATTGGGGAAAACTGGAAGAAAGGGTTAAAACCTCACCTTTTGCAGCACTGTGTCCATAATCAGCACCGCCTTCTCCACATACACCTTCCATGTAGGTAACGCATTTCCTGATACAAATGGTTTGGCCTTCAAAAGCTTCTGTTGGTGCACACACCTGAGACTTAAAGGGATCTTTGCTTATGTCTGTTTAAGAAATTGAGTGAGGTGCATAATATCTACATGGTGCCTAGGGAACAACTTGCACCTTAATATCAGCAAGACAAAGGAGATGGTGTTGGACTTTCGGAGGAAGAGAGGAGAACTAGCCCCGCTGTACATCTGGGAGGGCTGTGTGGAGAGAGTCTTCTTGTTTAAATTCCTAGGAGTTTATCTCAGTGAAGACCTTACTTGGAAAATCAATACAACCCAGGTGGTTAAGAAAGCCCAACAGAGACTCCATCTCCTCAGAGTATTGCAAAAGAACGATGTCAATCAACATTTGATGATCTCCTTCTACCAGTCCACAATAGAAAGTGTCCTTTCATACTGCATCACGGTGTGGTACGCTGGTTTGACATCAACTGATAGGAAGTGCCTACAGAGGGTGGTGAATACGGCACAAGATATTATGGGCTGTCCCGTGAATCCACTGGGTGACATTGCGGAAGAACGTTGCCTCAGGAGAGTGAGGGAAATTCTCAGGGATGATTCACACCCTGGCTGGCACTTTCTTGATCTCCTGCCCTCGGGCAGAAGATATAGAAGCAGGATTAGCCGCACCAACAGGGTAAAGAACAGCTTCTATCCGTGGGCTGTTAGGCTGCTGAATGAAAAGATAACAACAGGGCAACTGACTTTTGGGTTTGGTGGGTGTGCGTCAGTAAACGAGGGGAATTAAGACTAAGAGAGCTGAGTGGGTGGTGCTTGTGTAATCTTACTGTATACAAGTTGTACAAGTGACAATAAAGTATTTCAATTTCAATTCAATAGTGGACAGCTTCCTGAGGTTGGGGGCTGATTGAGTCTCCAGGTCTCTGTTACTATTAATGGTCTTATTTCTTTAGGAAATTTATATTTTAAAAAATGCACACGCACACACATAAACAGTGTACCATAAGGGAAATAAAAAGGCATAAAATATAGCAGAACATATTGCATAGTGATCAGTGGCCTTTTGTTGATGACAATAATGATCCAGGAATGCTTGGGAAACAGAAAGGTTTCTTAAGAAGGCAGCAGGAAACATGATATAGTTGACACCTGTTTAATGTCTAGGGCTTGAGTGTGGAACTTCCAGTCTTGTGTAACGGGCCCTGGAAATGCTTCCCCAGGCCACCCCCTTCACTGACAATGCCACACTCCTCCTCCAGTTCTTCTTCCTGGCTGGAAGGATCCTTGATCTATAATAATGCCTCTTACTGGATGGAGAGATGTACTGTATTTTTTGCTCTATAAGATGCACCCGACCATAAGACGCACCTAGTTTTAGAGGGGGAGAACAAGAAAAAAATTATTTTCTCCCTCTCTGTGCAGTGCCCCTTCAGCGAAGCGGCAGGAGAAACAGAGCCCCTTCCATTTTTCCTCCCGCTTCACTGAAGGGGCGATGCGCAGAGAGGGAAAGCTGTGCAGCACCTCTCCAGCGAAGCGAAGCCAGGAGAGCAAGAGGGAACGGTGCGCACCAACCCCTCTTGCTCTCCTGGCTTCAGCGAAAGCAACGTGAAGCCATGGAGCCTGCATTCGCTCCATAAGACGCACACACATTTCCCCTTACTTTTTAGGAGGGGAAAAATGTGTCTTATAGAGCGAAAAATATGGTACATGTAGAAACCTCTGACTTCTCTGTGGCTGAATCGCAGCCTCTGGACAGTTGCCCACTATTCGGAGTGTTGCCGTTTGGGCTAAAAGTATTTCCTGCCCCTGGCCTGGGGGAAAGGTGTCAAGACAGAGTTCTGAAAGGCCTCCTACCCCTTATGACCTCGAGATGTATCTTGGATACCTTTACCTCGCAGAATAGCTTTCAAATTTTCACTGTGTGGATCTAGCTGCTCAGTATTTTCCTTTTCTTCCAGGGCAACTCAAACAGCATTGCGTCTGTGGACGTTTCGGCTGGCTTTGTCGGGCTTGATAACTACGTGGAAATCCCGGCCATCTTCCTAACTGGATTTGCGACGTACTCTGGACCTTTGTTGTGGGCCATTCACTTGCTATGCTATTTGAGCTCCGATGTGAGCAGGTAATCTGTGTGTTTGGGTTTTCTTTGCACTGACCGCAGCTTTATAAATACTGCTAAATGTTTAATTTCTTTCTGGCTGTGTGCTGAATGTCACAGTCCATGCTCCAGCGAACTTCGCAAGCCTAAGGGGCGAGCTGGAGACGTTTTGGCAAATGCGTGTTCTCAAAGTTGCGTGGGCCGAGATAATGGAACGTTTAAGAGGGCAGGACTGGCAGGCAAGCAGGAGGCTCTTTTTTTTCTGCCCACTGATCCAGCAATTGGGTTTTTAGAGTCTGGCTGGAGAAAAGAAGTGAAAAACTACTGGTGGGTGGGGAGAGAATTCCTGGGCAGGGGGGATAAACATACCTGCCTGCAGATTCTGCCTTGCAATTGTCCACATTTCTCCCCATATTAGCATTTCAAAAAGGCTTTGTTGGCATCTGTCTGTCTCAAGAGACAATGGAGTGCTGACAATGGAGTCAAACTGCTGCGCTGGCAGCACCAAAGTGACCTTCCTGGGATGCAGTCCTAGGCTGTGTGTATGGAGGTCCTGGGCTACCCAGGCGACAAGAACCCACTCCCACCCCGGCCTCGCTGAGGTGGTCCAAAGGAAAGCAGAGCAATACGTTTGGCACCAGCTTAGCTGAAGTGAGGGACATGAGGCAGGAGTTGATAATGCAGGTGAGCTGCGCACAGGTGAGCTGAAAGCGAGCTGCCGGCCAGCCCTGTGGAGCCTCCTTTTATTGAGACAAATATGCAAACCAGTCAGATACATTTTGGGCTGTGACCTTTACACATCTTCCGGTCCCGAGATCGTGGGGTGGTACAAAGTTATTTTGGCACCTGTTTCCACCGCGTCATTTTCCCCTTGCACAGTGTATGATGAAGGAGACAAAAGGTCTCAGAGACAAAGGTTACAGACAGGACCCCGCAGACTACGGAGACTGCAAAAGGTTAGACAGAGGCAATGATGTTCAGAAAGCTGTGGCTTGTCTGGGGGGTGTGTGTGCCCCGCACCCCAAGGTCACGCGTGCAGGCCGGCTGAGGCTGTGCTCCCTCCGGACCCCACTCCGTGATCATCCCTACAGTTAGCTGCAGGAGTTGCCGGAAGGAGGCGTACAAGACACCATCCAACTGTCTTAGGGACTCCACTCTGGGTCTGTGAAGGGTTTATTCCTTAGCCTTTCCTTCTCCTGAAGAAGGCAGCGGAGGTTTAGTGTCAGAAGTCTGATCCTAAGGGTTGGAAAAGGTGTGCTTTCTTTTTCTGCTTTGGCTCAAAATAACATGAATGGGATATGGCAGGCATAGGCAAACTCGGCCCTCCAGATGTTTTGGGACTACGGCTCCCATCACCCCTGACCACTGGTCCTGTTAGCTAGGGATGATGGGAGTTGTAGTTCCAAAACATCTGGAGGGCCGAGTTTGCCTATGCCTGGGATATGGCTATGTGGTCAAGAGCATTGGAGAGCCTTGATTACAAAGATCCAAAGTCTCCACACCTGTTGGCTTTTCCTGATTCAGAGTAGGAATGATGGGGAGTAGGGTGTGGGATGCCATAGCCTGAGGGCACTCGAGGTACCTTCAAGCAGCATCACCCACTTGGCCTCTGTCCCCTCCTACCCTTCCCTTTGCGGGTGGTGACTAGGGTTTTTGGCCCTGCCAACAACGCCATCCAAAAATTGTAGACGCCCCCCCTATAGAGTGAATGTATATATTCACAATATACAGTGGTACCTCGGGTTAAGTACTTAATTCGTTCCGGAGGTCCGTTCTTAACCTGAAACCGTTCTAAACCTGAAGCACCACTTTAGCTAATGGGGCCTCCTGCTGCTGCCGCGCCGCCGGAGCACGATTTCTGTTCTCATGCTGAAGCAAAGTTCTTAACCTGAAGCACTATTTCTGGGTTAACGGAGTCTGTAACCTGAAGCGTATGTAACCTGAAGCGTATGTAGCCTGAGGTACCTCTGTAAAGGGGTTGCGGCTGAGTGTGTATCAGCTTTTTAATATTGAGCACTGGTTTTGAAGCTTTCTCATTATATGTAAGCTAATTTGAAGCCGTTGGCGGGGCTTCCTGGTAAAAACTCTGGAGAATTGCTAACTCAGGAGACCTTGTCGCCTTTCTTCTTTTTAAAATATGGTAGTTCATATTATTTATATATATATATATATATATTTATAATAAAAAATAAAAAATAAAATCACCTTCCTCCCCTATAAGGATCGTCAAAGCTGCTTATGTTACAAGTATCAAATAAAAGCACTATTAAACTCCAGAATAAAAACTAGAAAACAATAAAAACAGCAGCTTACATGCTTAAAATGACAGCATAAACATTGCCATGTCAAACTTGCCACTACCCTGTAGCCAGCTGCAAATGCCTGGTGGGGTGTTTATAGTTTATTATTATTATTATATTTTATTATTTTCTATTATTTTAAAAATTAGTTGCCAAAAAGAAATAATTGAGTTACATATTGGAAAAATGACTCAACTAAACAAATGTTTAGTTAATAACTACTGTATTCATAACTATTTTACAGCAACTTAAAACATTAACTTAAGATGACTTGACGATTAAGAGAAACGTATTTACAGTATTTTTAATTAATTTGAACTATGTTAAAATCATTTAATATCGGCTCCAGAAGTAATGTTTGGACAAGCCCTAGTGGGATGAAAGTGTTTGTTTTAAGTATATAATCTCCATTTTTTTAAAACAATGCAAACAGTTCCTATTAAAACTTAGGACGAACAACAGCAACTGGGAAATTTGGCAAAAAGATTAATTGCATTACATCAGAATGACAAATTTTCCTGGCTGGACTGCTTGATTAAAGAGCTGCAAATATTGTTCATGTGCTTAAAATAGATTCTTAGTTTAATTGGTTGTGTTCCCTTTAGTTTCCTAAAGCCGTACTAGATGGGTGAATTTCGCCCATATGCAGTGTAGTTCAGATTCTTTAAAAGGAAAATACCCCTGTTGAGGTATTGCCACTGACTAGCTAATTCAATCCTTGCAGCGACAGTCACATTAACACCAGTTTTTTAAAAACGTGTTTTCATTCCAAAACCTTTATATAGCTAAGTGGAAAAATATACCCAGGGGCAGGAGAGGTAAATGAACAACAGCCACATGGCCATCCAAAGAAGTAGACTGAGAGTCCTAAAAGGATTCTGTTAAGATGCAAGTCATAATATAGTGGTACCTCAGGTTAAGTACTTAATTCGTTCCGAAGGTCCGTACTTAACCTGAAACCGTTCTTAACCTGAAGCACCACTTTAGTTAATGGGGCCTCCTGCTGCCGCCATGCCGCTGGAGCACGATTTCTGTTCTCATCCTGAAGCAAAGTTCTTAACCTGAAGCACTATTTCTGGGTTAGCGGAGTCTGTAACCTGAAGCGTACGTAACCCGAGGTACCACTGTAATGTGAAAATATGTGAATGGCCAGAGAAGGGTTTAATGCTGTGTAGTTAAAACATTTTGGTTTCTGCCTTCCTTGGTAATTTGTGCCATCGGGATTTCACGTGGATACTCAGAGCTCAAGCGGGGGCCTTAATTCTTACACCCAGAGTATAATTTAAACCAGGGGTCAGCAAACTTTTTCAGCAGGGACCTGGTCTGCTGTCCTTCAGACCTTGTGGGGGGCCGGACTATATTTTTTGGGGGGGAAAGGAACAAATTCCAAAGAATGAACAGGGTGGAACTCCCTGTGTCTTTCCCAGCACAGGTTCAGCCTGACCAAGGCAGTGATCCTCTTAACAACCTGCCAGGTTGGTCGCCATTATTTCCATATTGCAGATTCCATGGGTGGGCAGGAGGGACAACGTGAGGACTGAGGTCTTCCTGATTCCACAGTTCAGCTACTTAGCCTCTCTGCCTCACTAGCACACAAGCTGGGAAAATCCTGACTTGCCAGAGGTTATATTAAGAGAACAGGACCTGCCATTGAATTATTGCCAGGTTGCTGTGATTTTCACTTCAAGGTAGAGATTGGCTTATCAGTCTCACTACTGTCCAATATAAAAAACAGCGTTTAGGCCTGTGACAACCATTACTTGCTCAGTCCAATGGCTAGCGTGTTCAGCGGCACATCATTTTGTTTACCAAGTGCTTTGGTATTGCGTCTCTACAGACTTAGCAAGCACCTACTGTGCATCAGAGAGATTGCCTGTGTGCCTGTAATTCTGTTTTGCATTACAAAACCTACAGCACATCCCCCCCACCCCTCCTCCAACCCTTTATTAAACTTAATAAGCTGTTTTTTGTGCAGTACACAATTCTAGCGCCGGCTGCAAAGCCTGCATAAATACGTCCTCCCAGGATGCAGAGGGTGTGTTGTCAGAATCCCTTAACAGCCGCCACAGAATCACAAGTGTTATTCATGGTATGGTTAATGCTCCTCACGCAGACAAGGAACCTGGAGAGCTTTTAGCTGACCTTGGTTCATCAATAGGCTAACATTGGAGAGGGAAGAAACTCCTGATGAAGCACAGTGTTCAAGAGGATTCACTTTAGTTCTCAAATTTCATTGTATTCTGCAGCCTCCCTCTTCTCTCCCTCCCCCCCCCCGCCAAAGTGTAGGGATCTAGCTGGAATTTGCAAGGAGATTGTCCTGAGCACTGATCAATAAAAATATGTAGAACTGTAGAGTTGGAAGGGACCCAAAGGATCATTGCAGTGCAGGAATGCAGTGCAGGAATACAGGGATCGAACCTGCAAACGTTATTAGCACCACGCTCTAACCCACTGAGTTCTGTAATGCACTGCACTGTAAGCTCCTCTGGGAGCCTTGGCTGAACTGTGGCAAATGTTTCCAATAAACAACGGCAGCACCTGCCTCCTAAAATAAACCCAGCCTATAGGTATCAAGGGACGTGGGTGGCGCTGTGGGTTAAACCACAGAGCCTAGGACTTGCTGATCAGAAGGTCGGCGGTTCGAATCCCTGCGATGGGGTGAGCTCCCGTTGCTCAGTCCCTGCTCCTGCCAACCTAGCAGTTCAAAAGCACGTCAAAGTTCAAGTAGATAAATAGGTATCACTCTGGCGGGAAGGTAAACGGCGTTTCCGTGCGCTGCTCTGGTTCACCAGAAGCGGCTTAGTCATGCTGGCCACATGACCCAGAAGCTATACGCCAGCTCCCTTGGCCAATAAAGCGAGATGAGCGCCGCAACCCCAGAGTTGGCCACGACTAGACCTAATGGTCAGGGGTCCCTTTACCTTTATAGGTATCAAACATTGAAGAAACACAGGTCTGGTTTGAGGAGTAGAGAGTAGCTGAACAAATGGATTTATTGCCCCTGTGTTGACCATATATTCATAGGCACACCTCGCTTATCTTAACTAGTTCCTAATGCATGTGACATTCAGGTGCCTCGGTGCTATTTGACGTGCACCTTAATGATAGCAGATGGACCTCTCAGCTTGATAATTGGTGATGAGCGCTAGAGATGTGTATAGAATCAAAGATTTGATGTTGCCGGCCCTTTAGAACGATTATCTTGAGTGCCTTGATGCTGGCGCGTGGGGGCGCATTGTCACGTTGAGTAAATGGAAATAATTGCGCCTGTATTGTGTCAAGCTTTGAAGATCAAATTGGCACAAGACCAGTGGCTAGCAGAGCCAAATAGTGGAAGCTGAAGGATAGGCTTTCTGCCAGCTAGGTGGCTCTGTTCTGGAGTCTTTTGTCTTCATTAATGAAGTGGGATTGGCCTGTCACCTTTTGACAGTTTAAAGCAGGCTTTTCCTCCCATCAGATGCAGTGGGACTGTGGGGTCTTTTGCCAAAAATCAAAAATCTGCTCTTTGCACTCTTACTATTTGGCTTTGAGTATCAATCTGCAAGGGACATGGGTGGCGCTGTGGTCTAAACAGTTTCTATCCAAATGCGATTTTGGTTTTAAATGCAGTGTAAGGTAGTCTCTATGGGAGTATATTGTATTTAATTATTTTATTTTAATTATTTTGTATTTTATATGTCTTGGAAGCTGCTCAGAGTGTCTGGGAGAACTCAGCCAGATGGGTGGGGTATAAATAATGAAATAATAATAATAATAATAATAATAATAATAATAATAATAATTGTTATTATCTTTTCTTTGAACTGCCCTGAGACCTCTGGGTATAGAGTGGTATATAAACTCAATTAATCATCATCATCATCATCTCAACCAGGGAGACTAATTTTCTCCCAATTGAAGAATCTGACAGGCAGCTTCTCACCTCCTATCTTAAAATAGTATTGGGGTGACAATGAGGACCTTCAGTTGAGCCATACCTGCAGTATTGTGCAGTACACAGGCCACAGCATGCAATGGATCATGTTTCTTATACATACACAGGCAATAGAATTGTCTCCTGGCGAGCCCCTGCTCCTCTGCCATGAAACACCTGTGCAGTGTGCAGGGAATTCTGGGACATATATAGAGTTCACACTGGGCCCCATCAGGCCTGTTGCAAATTACCCAGCTCTCTGTGGGAACTGATAGTCAACACATTGCACTTTCTGATGGCCCCATGTTGCCAGGGAATGCCAGTTGCACTGGGCAAGCTGTCTTTCCAAGAAGCTTGCATGCCATTACTGATTGCCTCCGCGAGGAGCCGTTGGCATGCTTTCAAGGAAACCACAGCTCCCTGGAACACACTGGCGGAACTGCTGCTCCAAAAGCACTATTAGTGCTTGGCGGCAACAGCTCCCATTGGACATGTTTCATTTTGGTTCCTTCCCAATTACCCATTCAGCGAGAGCTGTCTTCATGTATGAGCAGTCCCATCATTTCTCTTTATTCCCTGACTGTCATGATGACAAAGCCTTCTCTTTATGACAGGGCTTACAAAAGGTCATGTGTAATAGCTCTACAAAGTTAATGGGCAATAAATCTACAGCCTTGGGAGCCACCAGTATGGCTTATTTTTTTTAGTTTTCTGTGATTGCCATGTGGTGTCTGCCAAACCATCTCTTGAACTGTTAACGTCTGGATTTCTGCCCGGCACTTGGATGGTTCCCATTGTCTTGGGCCTGCTTTGGAACTTAGCAGCGGCAAGATGTCCCCTCCGAACCATTGCTTTTCTTATACAGTAAAAAAGGGTGGGTGGGTGGGTGTCTCCAGTTGTAGGTAACAGAAAGACAAAGTCCCGGGAACACAATTTAGCAAAAAAAATGAAAGTAATATGTATGTAAACATGTGCACTGCAGTAAAAGAATACAACGATCTACGAATAATACAAGCCAAAGCCATCAGCATTCCTTTTAGTTTTGCTAAGTTGGGTTGCTGTGACCCCACCCCACCCCTTATAAAACACCTTTATTGTTGTTGGCACCTGTCTGTCTTGGGAGAAGGAGTCCACCTTTGGGGGTGGAGAGTTACAGCACCTGCTGAGGCATCTAGAAGAACCATATATTCATTGAGACTCATAACTCCACCTGAGTTGTTTTTGGCTCTCTGCAGATCAGGCTACAATGCTGGAAGCTGGTTGTCCTGCGTTTCCTAAATCCACTTCCATCTTTTATTTATTACAGAGGCTTTCCTATGCCAAGGAAATTATTGGCTAGGGCATTGACACGGGCTGAGATCATGTTTTGCTTTTTGCTTTTTTTTTATTTAAAGGAATCCTTCAGCCATGGGGCACGGCTGCTTCTGTTACGCGCTGCTGCGTTCCATCCCGGTCGCCGTGTACATCGTCTTGGTCACGGGCCTGCGGTACCACCTCTTCATCTGGAGCGTTTTCTCGCCAAAGCTTCTCTACGAGGGGGTGCACGTCTTCATCACGGCAGCCGTGTGCACCTTCTTCACAGCCATGGATCACAACCACTTGCGTAAAGTCCAAGACTGAAAGCAACCGTTAAGGCAGAGTCTTGCATAATTTCGAGCGACGGACTGAATTTCTACTATGGAATGTGGATTCTTGCCTTTAGATTGATATTTAAAAGTTAACTGGGTAATCTATTTTTGGCAAACACGTTTATACATGCATACATATCCAAACACACACACACAGAGGTTGCATTGCAGAGTCTGTCTTGAAGTGGTGTTCCAAGCGTAACAGGTCATGCAGTCGGGAACTGTATCTAAATTTCGGTTGGACTATAAATGGTTTGTTGGATCGTGTCCCTTCCATGCCAGTTTTCATTGCCTGCCTTAACTACAGTTAAGCATCCCATTGGCATAGATGTTGATTGCAATGGAAACTAGCCAGGCTCTGTTCTCCATCTTACTAAACCGGAGTTTGAAGCTGGTTAACAGGCCCTGGTCAAGTGGGCATTTGGCTTGACTTAACTAGGATTAATACCCATTGCTGACTATTAAATGGTGGTTATAGTAATCAGTGGCAATTGATGCTGGAAGAGGTCACAGGCTGCCCCCGATTTCTTAATTGCACCACAGTTGTCCGTGTTGTGTATTCACTATCTGGGTTTGAACATCTGAACAGGATCATCTCTTGAGAAGTTCTTACTGGTCTTCATTCCTTCATATTGGAGTTTAGATGAAAATCTACCAGGCTTTAACAGATTGCTGGGGGTAGGGTTCTCTCTATCACTGGAACTGTATGTTTATTCCACTCCTGCACTGCATTTCTCATTTGTTAATCATAACTTGAATAAGTAAAGTTTTTATCTCCTTATCAAATTCCATGGAGTGCTGGCTGATGGACCTCACTCAAAAGGTTAAAACTGTGAAGAAGATTCTCTCCAAACCAATTACTTGTATTTTTGTTGTTGTTTCTTTGATATACTCTGAACATGATGGCTCACAATGTGACAGGATGCTGTGAACTGGAGATTAGACGTACACACATACATTTATACAACACGCATCACAGTTATATGAATGTAGCTCTCTCAGTTTCCTGTCGTTTTCTGCAAACAGCAGTCAAAGACTATGAAAGCGCTCTGGCAGGCTTAAAAGTGCTGGCATATCTGTAAATATGTGTGTGAAATTCTTTATAAGCATTACTGGAATGTGTTTTTTATAGGGAAAAGCAACTAATTCCATTATTTTTGATAGCTGAATTGTAGCATGGAAATGTTACGAGTTATATATGTAATTATATAAATAAGCTATCAGCGAATGTCAGTATACTTGCAGCTGACAGCAAGCTTTGCTTAAGAAATGCAAAATCTATGTTTTAAAAAAAGAAGAGTTATATTTATTTATGCTAACTTTAACTCTCCTGGGTGAGACCTTATTTTTTGGTATTAGCATGTGTTCAGAGGCTAGCTTTCTGAGAATCCAGCCCTTGTGGGGTGAGTGGGAGCTGGTTGTGGGTGCTTAATCACATGATGTTAGATGGGGGGTGTGCTGCATTTATCTGCCTGTACTTACCCTGCGACTCATTCTCAGATCATGGAGGCAGGAAAAGCCCATAGGCACAATAGAGTCTGGCTCAAACTTCATATTCTCTGTTTATAGTGTGTCAGGCCAAAGCTCGTTCACATTCTCAAGTTACACACTCAAGTATTATCCAAGCAAGCCCCATATTATTCAAGCTTCTCACGTCTGGTGAAATGGTGTCAGATCTAAACGTCTAAACGAGGTATACTTTCCTTCTCCCGTGCCGTGGAAAGACAAAACGCTTTGTGCTGTGAGCAACGGTGATTTACAAGGTGTTTTCATTCCTTCCTACAGAGATGCAAGCAAGGACCGCAGAAGCACTAACAATGGGATTTAAGCAGCATCTCTGCATTTGCAGCTGTTGATCTCTTATTGTTTTTAGCTGCACGGTTCTGAAAGCATTTGATTATTTACATGTTATTGCAAACTCTTGGAATAGCAAGCAGGAGCAGAGCAAATAACGCTGCTGCTCTGGCAAACAGCAATGCTAATATTTTCTCCTACTTTAAAAAAAGAAATTTTCTCATTATATTTCTAGGCGGTGTTTTCCAAGTGGAATTGCTTGCCTCCAGAGCAGGTCCTCTCTCCCCACATCTCAGTGTGAGTCACTGTTCCGGCTCAGCCCCAATTGGAAGGAGGAGAAACCGGAGGTGCAATGTGCAGACTCCTCTGAGGACAGGCAGTTTTGCTCTGTACAGGGAGGGAGGCAGTTGTCAGAGGTCCCTTTGCTGGAAGCAGGGGGTGGGTGCTCACCCCTGGAGCTTACCTGCATGCCGTGACATAACAGGTAAGTACATTGGGCTTACAGGAGTCTTTGATTGGTTTCTTTAAAATTTTAATACTTATATTTCTAGTGCAACAAGCTAATGTGCCCCAGTGCACAATTTGGCGAATTAGTGCTCCAAGGTAAATGAACAATTCAATCTTTTTCCAATAAGAAAAAATAGCTTATAAGAAACATTCGAATCATGCCACATGTAAATACAGTTGGAGTTTATCTGAGCAACCACTCTGGCCTGTATATATGCTAATATTTAAGATAGGGTGGCAGTTTTTCAGGCAGTGATTTTTAATAGGTTAGATAAGAATCTTGTTTTAGTTTCAATAACAAAGAGTCTCTCGGGGCCAAACTAGATGAGATGCAGGAGATCTGAATCTGGATTTCCTGATGTTTTTCAGATTTATTCCAATTCTGCAACTTTGCACGCTCAACTAGACTGGGCCCGGGGAAGAGGATTTAATTCCCAGTGTGTTTCCCTTTGCTTTGCTGGAGTGGCCTTTGTATAGGTAGCTATATCTTTTTCTTCACAGGGCAAATGACAACTTACGCATGTGCTTTTGATGAGGAAAATGACTTGGAAGGATTGACTTTGCCTTCTCCCGTATTGGAGCCTGATCCAATTCTAGAACTCTGATCACAGATCTTCCCCCATCACCTCCAGTTTGGCTATGACCCTGGTTTAAAATGCAACTTGAATGCGGTGTATACATGTTTTAAAACCTTCCCTCACAGCCTCTCATAAAACAGAGGCCATGACTGCCTATCTCACACATTGACTCAATTCAGATACTGCCCTTCCCATTCGACATCCCAGGTGGAAACCTGCAAACTGATACTGCAAGCCAGGATTACCTCATGATTTGTAAGGGGGTGGGTAATCACACCGAGGGACGCGGGTGGCGCTGTGGGTTAAACCACAGAGCCTAGGACAGAAGGTTGGTGGTTCGAATCCCCGCGACGGGGTGAGTTCCCGTTGCTCGGTCCCTGCTCCTGCCAACCTAGCAGTTCGAAAGCACGTCAAAGTGCAAGTAGATAAATAGGTACCGCTCCGGCGGGAAGGTAAACGGCGTTTCCGTGTGCTGCTCTGGTTCGCCAGAAGTGGCTTAGTCATGCTGGCCACATGACCCGGAAGCTGTCTGTGGAGAAACGTCTGCTCCCTTGGCCTATAGAGCGAGATGAGCGCGCAACCCCAGAGTCGGCCATGACTGGACCTAATAGTCAGAAGTCCCTTTACCTTTTTAATCACACCAGTTTCCCAGTAAGGTGTTATAGCAAGCCAGTAACTCTTGTACTAAGATGGGCATGTGAGGAAGGGAGGAACCACACAGGTACATGGTGCATTCCCCAATCCAGGAATGTGATGGTTGAACCAAACAATTGAACTGCTTTTCTATCTAACAGAATGACCTAAGGCAAAAAAATCTGACTTCTTAGGTCAGGCGTTATCAGAGTGGCACAAGACATTATTAGAATCACAGAACCATGCAGTTGGAAAGGCTAGTCAACCCCATGTAATACAGGAATCTCAGCTAAAGATGACAGATGGCCACCTAAATTCTGCTTGAAACCCTCCAAGGAAGAAGACTCCACAACTTCCTGAGGAAGACTGTTCCACTGTTGAACAGCTCTTACTGTCAGAAAGTTTTTCCATGTATTTAGTCGGGATCTCCTTTCTTGTAACTTGAAGCCATTGGTTCGAGTCCTACCTTCCAGAGCAGAAGAAAAGCTTGTTCCCTCTTCCATGTGACAGCCCTTAAGATATTTGTAAATGGCTATCGTATCTCCTCTCAGTCTCCTCTTCTCCAGGGTAAACATACCCAGATTAGTACATTCCCTTTTCATCTCCATAGAGGACTCTTGCCTAGTAATGACCAGTCATTGCTTCTGAAAGTTTTGAGCGCTTCAAGTAAATGATCTTGTGTCGTGTCTTTGCATGGGTATGGAGAAAACCAAAAAGGAACCTTTGATTTCATAGTGGCTCCTATGTCCATTTGCCAGGAAAGATTAGGACTCCAAAAATGGATTAAGAAGAAATTAGTGAAGGCATCTTATTATTTCGCTTAAGGCCTCATTGCACAGTAGATTTTAATTTGTATGCATTAAGATGTTTTCTAAGTATGTAAAAAATATAAAGGTGCAAATTCAACAAACGTGTTCACAAAAGCACATCTCAGTCCAGTAGACATGGCAGGGAGCTGGAATTGGCTGCAGTTGCGTATCCCAGCCAATTTCACTTAAGTACCAACATAGACTAATTTTAATGATTTTTGCTTTAGCAGCATCTGTGCACTTGATGCTTTACACAGCAACATAGACAGGCTTGTCTCTTTCCTAAATAATTTTATGTACAGATGAAATTACAAGAAATAAAGAGAGAATACCCACAGTGATCGGGGGCGGGGGGGATTGGCTGGGGCTTTTATGCTTTAACACAGCGCTGCAAAAGTATTTTGCCGTACATACATGCTTCTTTGCGTATCCAACGTTAGATCTGAAAGGCATGAACTGTGCTTCTCATACAAGTCTAGTTTGCTGCTGCATATTGTGTGTGCTGTCTGTTAGGCTGTCGTGGACAGCACAGCACTAAGTGACCTTTTCATGACAACTCCCAAAGAAAGTTATATTTCTTTTGTTCTCCAGATAGGTCACGCGTGGATGTATTGTTCAACCATCCTTTGTGCTAAACGTGGTTTGTGGTCTTAATTCTAAGCAAGACCCTAAAAATACAGTAAAATGGTAGTTCGGCTTGTCAAGCTGACGTCTGTCCACATAGGGTGCCACATTGCAAGCGGAGAAGCTGGAGGGGCAGAGAAACTGCCCTAATCATTGTTGGTTTGGTGTAGATCCTATTCTTTACCTATGGTTTGCATGCCCAAATGAAACCATGGTTTATGGCCAGTATTAACCATTGTTAAGGAAAACAAACCATGGTACAAACTACAGTATGTGCAGCTTGTTAGTTTTGTTCCATTAGAATTCATCTCTCTTCTCAGCTAACATCTCTGTTGGATGGGCTTTGCTTTATGATGAATGTCAGAAAAGAAGTGTTGCTGTTTTAACTAGCTTTTGCGCTTGTGAGACCTGCTGCTGTCCAAAGGCAGCTTGCTCCCCAAGAGGTTTGTAACACATCTGTCAGGATTTTGGTCTAACAAGGAGATTCTTTTGGGGAGCAGGAAACAGCAACTTTGAATTTGCTGCAAAAGGCCAGATAGGCATGCGTACTGTATACAATTGTCTCTGCTGCAGGATCTCTACTAGTTTGGATGCACAACTGCTTCTCTGACACACACACACACACAGACACAACCCCATGCCACTTGACATTCAGGCAGGTAGCTGTGCCAGTTCTTCAGGTCATAACCCAGGATCCCATGCAAATCTTTCAGCTCAAGATTGTTCTAAGAATTGACCTTTATTCGGTGTCCATTTGCTTAATTAGGTAATGCATTGTAGCTCAAATTCCCTGCTGTTTTGAAAAGATTCATTTTAATGGGAAAGTTTGCCTCCCTGCGGTACGATACGAGGCCCATTGATTTGGCCAGTTTGCACAATCAGACTCATGTAGCAAATGTTTTTTTCTTCTTCTGGACTCAGGAACATCAGGGTGCAGCTGTTTGCATCTGTGCGTTGAGAGAAAACGGCGTATTTGTATGCATTCTCCCCCAAGGAATATATATATATATAGAGAGAGAGAGAGCGCTTTTCCTAGGCATGGTACTTAAACTGAACCCTTATTCTGTGGCAATCTAGTTCTCTGTGTAGATAATCCCTCCCACCCCTCTTTTTTTAGGGAGGAGCAGTTCAAACTAGCCCTAAATCATATATTTCCTGTTACAGAGCTTTCTGGAAATAGACATGGAAACCATGAGGTTAAAAACAAATACTTTTTAAAGAAAGATGCAGTGCATCTTGGGGACTTGCTGCAAGTTTATTACTTACTTGAAGTCTACCATGAAATCAAAATTAACATTGGTATTGAAAAAAAGAAAGAAGTGGTGAAGAGAATATCCAGAAATTTAGAATTCTGATTTTGGGTGGTTGTGGTGGTAGCAGCTTAATGGTAATGGGGGAAAGTCTAAATCTGCAAGCTTTGAAGGAGTGAGTTGAGTGTGTGTTTAGATGTTTCCAGGCTGAAATGCCAGAAGACTGTTACTTCTAGTTTTTTGATAACAAACTGAATTAGCATTTAATAGTTTTAAAGCATTCTTGTTCCTTTAGACACCAACTTTGTAAAATTGAAACATGGGTTAATCTTTGGGTTGACTTTCAGCCCAAGCCTATGAATGTTTGCTCAGAAATCCCCCTGTGTTCTGTAGAGCTCACTCCTGGGTCATCGTGCATGGAATTTCAACCTCAGAATTGGGAAGGTGTGGGTGAGTTTTCCAGTCAGAAAGCCGAAAGGACAATGAATACTGCTAGGCCTGAAAGGGTAGCTTTCAGGACTTAAGTGGGCAATGATGACTGTCTAGGCAGAGGAAAGAAATATTCCAAGTCCAGGCACTTGCAAGAGTTACTACAATGAGAATTTCAGTGTTGGCAGAGTTCCCTTGTTTTCAGCTTCTGTTGACTTCTGATTAGTCCATGTTTTAATTTCCTGTTTGTGTGTGTTCTGTACACGAGTTATTTCTCCTGTTCTGAATAAAGTTTGTTTGTTTTTCTTTTGACTAATTTGGCTCTTGATTGTGCTGTTTTTAAGCATCTTGAGCACAGCTCGGCTGGTTTTTGGAATCCATCTTGGTACGCTTCCCTCCTTGAAGTTTCTACGCCAGTACTGTATATATATTTGCAGCTCCGTTTCCCTTTTCCCCTCACAAAAATGCATCTTTGTTCCATGTCAGAAGCACACAGGGAAGGGAAGGCTGTATTCCCACAGACCAAATATACAATAACATATATATTCAAATCCTTATTTAATGGCTGGAAGGAAATGAATGGATTAGATCTCATCAGGCAAACAGCCTTCTAAGTGGAGACAGATGAAGTAAATTCAGATGACAAAGGAGCAGAAATCCACAGTCGGTTCATCAGGAAAAAAAACCACGAGAAAAAGATTTTAGAGAATAATGTGAAAGTGAAGAAGATACAAGGGGATCATGGAATAGCTAGAAGCTTTTAATAGACCTATACTCAGTGGATTTGTCTTTTCTTTTTCTTTAAAGGAAGCACAAGAAATCTACCACAAAACAAATAACTGGAAGGCAACAAAATTAATACTAAACTGTGTAACAAATATTGACACAGCATAATTGGACTACAGTGGTGATGTGGACCTACAACTAGCCTGTACAAATGACAGACGGAAAATGCTGAAGTGAGCCAAATTATACATGCAGGACGTGATTAGAAATATCAACACCCGCTGCCCAGCATGGGTATAAAGTTGCTCATGAACCATTGGTGCTGATGACATCTCTTAATATTCTGCCTAAAACCCTGCTGGGAGACTGGTGCGTCACTCCCAAATGGATTTACCCATTGTAAGAATGATTAGTTGCATGAGAAAAACCCAAACGTGCTATGTGTGGCAGACATATTTATTCAAAATGGTGCTGATAGCAGACCTGCACTGCTGTCTCACGACTTCTAAGAGCAACCCACTGAATATACAGACTCCCCCCCCACACAATTAAGCAGAGGTTACGTTTATGCGCATAAGTGAAAATCATCATATAAGTGGGGGGTGTCAGTATTTTCATCCCTCCCATTGCAAAGATCACCAGATCATGTTTGTTTTACTTTCTGTCTGAGAGAAAGGAGGAGGTGGAAACTACTCTTCTAGACTTCCGTCCCTAGTACTGTGGTGGTTTTTCTTTGATCTGTCTAGAGACAAGATGGCAGTATGAGAGAGCTGCTTCTCTCGTACATGTTTGTTATGGTCTTTTATTTGTTTAATCAGTAGAAATAAATTAGGTATGCCACAAAACCTCCACAGCTTTGCTTCTGTTACTCGGCTGCTTTCGAGGTGCTCACATCAGCAAATGTGAGTCCACTGCACCAGGACCTATTCCTCGGGAATGCTGTGCTGCTGTTCCTGCGTTCCTGTGATCAGAAGGTCAGAGAAGGTGCTCCTGACACCCAGCCCATGCAGGCGCTGAAGATGTGGGCTGTACATGGGTGTATGGGGGGGGGGCCTCTTTCCCCCCTGCTTTCCAGCTCTCTCTCCTGCTTTCTCGCCACACAACTCTTTCTTCAACTAGAGTTGAAGCTCTGGGGCTGAGTGGAGGCTGGAGAATAGGCAAGCTGTTGCTTGCGTCAGCTGCTAGGCGGGGAGGCTGAGCAGCCTAAACCAGGCATGTCCAAAGTCCGTTTTGGGGGCGTAATCCGGCCGGTTGGTTTAATCAGTCCCCTGTGCCCCAAAATACCTCAACAACTTCAATCCTAAAACTTCAACCCTAAAAAAGCTCAACAACTTTGGGGTAAAATCATAAAACTCAACAACTTCAATCCTAAAAAAAAAGGTTAACAACTTTGGTCGGCCCTCACGGCCCTTCACTTCATCAAAAGTTTGGACACCACTGGCCCTAAACAAAGCCCTGCTGTGCCTCTTTGGGGCTTCCTCAACACTCATTGAAGTCTTCAAGCTCCAGAGAGGGTCTCCTCATGAGCCACATGGACTCCCAAGCTCTTCCGCCATTTCCTGGTTTGAATCTATTTATTTTATTTCCTGGTGCTGAGCATATATGCAGTCACACATGAGTCAAATGTGCATAAGTGGTGGGGGGAACGCCTGTATAAAATATACATTCTGTCCTTTGTGAATGTTGGTGATTTGTATTCTAATTGGTTGTAGCTGGACTCGGGGAATTACAGGGTTGCATTCATCTAAGACCTCCTCAGAGTAGGCCCTGTTGGAATTAATGAACCTGTTAGTCATGCCCATTAATTTCTGAGTAGGACTAATGAAAGTTACAACTCTATAGATCCTCCCCACTTGAACCTTGTGCTGTGTGTTAGTTGCAAGAAGGTGTGTTTCATTCAAAAGGCAACCCATCAGTTTATCTTTGATCCATGCTAAAGCCTCTCTACCAGTAGAATTTTGCAGTTTCGCAATATATAAACTATTAAGGTCCAGTACATCACAATTGATTTACAAATGGATGTTTTCCTGCTGCTATCTTTCCTATGAATAAGGTCGTCCGAAATAAATCAATGGACCAGCCTCCCGTGGGGATTTGTTCAGAATATGAAGCGATCTCTGCATTAATGGACTTTGCAGCAACTTTACATTCATGGTGGGCTGAAGATTTTGGTATTTCTGGTAATGTGCTGGATGTTTATTCGGCATTTAGATATCCAGCATCTTTTCTGTCTTTTGTACCTGTTACTTTCCTTACAGATTACTCTTTACATCTATATGTTCTAATTGCACTGTGTTCATGCAGTTCTAGGATTTTGTTCCCTACCGTATATTTTTGGGTGCATTTCTTGTGCTACCAGATTTTCTGTCTAGCTGACCTGATTCTGCCTCCCTTTTCAGTGCTTGTCCTTCACTGCATCTTGCATCTCTTAATTCCACAACTTTTTTTTATGCCCTGTAAGCAGTGATATTTTTCTGCAAGGAGGTGCTAGAACTCACACTTGGACACCTCCCTCATTCTCTTAGAATGGCAACGTCACCCACCTGAGAGCTACCGGAACTGAGTTCAGGTGAGTTCCAGCTGAAAAAAGCCCTGATTGCGAGAAGTATTACTTCCTGTGCCTGTTCTCAGCTGTGTTTTAAGGAAGGAATGCTGGGCAGCTGGAGTCTTGAGTAGGAAACTCTTCTATGCCATCATGCTTCTCTTGCCGACACAAGAGACCAGTAAAAGGAAAATGATTCCATAGGTCCAGCCTTGCCTTGAACATATGTCTCTCTCAATTACTTTACACCTGCAGTTTCACAGCTCCTTGTCATGGATGCCGCTACTGGATGGAGCCTTGCACTTGGGTACATTTATTTATGTGGAATATATACTAGGGCATCAGGGACGCGGGTGGCGCTGTGGGTTAAACCACAGAGCCTAGGACTTGCCGATCAGAAGGTCGGCGGTTTGAATCCCCGCGACGGGGTGAGCTCCCGTTGCTCGGTCCCTGCTCCTGCCAACCTAGCAGTTCGAAAGCACATCAAAGTGCAAGTAGATAAATAGGTACTGCTCCGGCGGGAAGGTAAACAATGTTTCCATGCATTGCTCTGGTTCGCCAGAAGTGGCTTAGTCATGCTGGCCACATGACCCGGAAGCTGTACGCCGGCTCCCTCGGCCAATAAAGCGAGATGACAGCCGCAACCCCAGAGTTGGTCACGACTGGACCTAATGGTCAGGGGTCCCTTTACCTTTACTATACTAGGGCAACCTTATCATGAAGTTGATATAAGCTTAGCTGATAGATAAAAGTTGCCTGAATACAGTCATTCTTAACAGCTGATTCATACTGGCAAGTACATCATTTGAGTCCTTGCTACCTGGCAAGTTGCAGCTGAATGTTTGAACAATGTTTGGCAGGGCGATTGAGATGACATGTGAGATGAAACACTATCCATGACATCATCGTTGACACATGCCAGTGCCATATGAACCGATCCAGACCCTGAGTTATCATTTGAGGCCCTTCTAAGTGTGCTTCCCCAGTGAGAGGTCTGGAAGGTGGCAACACGGGAATGGGCCTTTTCTGAGGTGGCTCCCCATTTGTAGAATGCTCTCCTCAGGGAGGCTTGCCTGGCCCCTTTGTTACATATCTTTAGGTGCCAGGCAAAAAAATTCCTCTTCCCCTGGGCCTTTGGCTGGTTAGCATTCTGTGACCCTTTAAAGGTGTCTGTGGGATACAGTTATTGGCTGTTTTTGCTTTATTATGTCTATGAGTTTCCCCAGCCACTCTGGGCGGCTTCCAATCAAGTGTTAAAAACAATACAGCATTAAATATTAAAAACTTCCCTAAACAGGGCTGCCTTCAGATGTCTTTTAAAGAGAAGATAGCTGCTTATTTCCTTCACATCTGAAGGGAGGGTGTTCCACAGGGCGGGCGCCAATACTGAGAAGGCCCTCTGGTTCCCTGTAACCTCACTTCTCGCAATGAGGGAACCGCCAGAAGGCCCTCGGCGCTGGATCTCAGTGTCCGGGCTGAACGATGGGGGTGGAGACGCTCCTTCAGGCATACAGGACCAAGGCTGTTTAGGGCTTTAAATGTCAGCACCAATACTTTGAATTGTGCTCGGAAACGTACTGGGAGCCAATGCAGATCTCTCAGGACCAGTGTTATGTGGTCCCGGCGGCCACTCCCAGTCACCAGACTAGCTGCCGCATTCTGGATTAATTGCAGTTTCCGGGTCACCTTCAAAGGTAGCCCCACATAGAGCGCATTGCAGTAGTCCAAGCGGGAGATAACTAGAGCATGCACCACTCTGGCAAGACAGTCCGCAGGCAGGTAGGGTCTCAGCCTGCGTACCAGGTGGAGCTGGTAGACAGCCGCCCTGGACACAGAATTAACCAAAATGACGCCCAGGCTGCGCACCTGGTCCTTCAGGGGCACAGTTACCCCATTCAGGACCAGGGAGTCCCCCACCCCCGCCTGCCCCCTGTCCCCCAAAAACAGTACTTCTGTCTTGTCAGGATTCAACCTCAATCTGTTAGCCGCCATCCATCCTCCAACCGCCTCCAGGCACTCACACAGGACCTTCACCTCCTTCACTGGTTCTGATTTAAAGGCGAGGTAGAGTTGGGTATCATGAAGAACACTATGCAAAATAAACTAAGAAGTCAAGACCTGATGACACTGCAGTTGTCATGTACTAAAGCTTGTTTGGTGGAAACCCATGCTAAGTAGCAGCAGTGCTTGGCTTTTAGCTTGAGTTTGCTTCCTGGCAGCGACGGTATATGGACACAGGTTGGCAAAGGAAGATCTGGCTCTGTGCTTGAAGCCATCAGAACATAAAAGCTCGCTTTTAAATAGATAAATGAAGGGGTTCCTTGCACAGTGAACTCTTCATCTCAATATTTACATTGGGCTTTTCTCCGCCCCTTTACTTTTGTGTGGGATTGTTTTACTAGACACAGGCTAGTATTGTGTGTTCCTATTAGTGAACCACAGAGCTATATGGTGCAGACATGCCTGCCCTGCCTTCCCAATCTCCTGCAGACCTCAGGACCCCCGTGATAATTTTAGCTCTGCTAATAACAGCTCAGTCACACCTTGCTGATGGTGATTGTTAGAATGAGGTTGAATCATTAGGGTCTCTTGAGCTCCTCTGAAAAGGCATGTTTTACAATCTTAATGAATGCCATGAACTGATATGGAAATTGCCAAATTGCTCTTAATGAAACCACCTCTAACTTCATACTGCAACGTAATTGCTTTTAATTGCTAATTTTCTTCTGTGCCGTTGTGCAATCAGGAAGCCTTTGTGTGTGTGCTTTTGTGTTTCTAGCCTCCTTTGCCCGCTGTAAAAGGGGGAGAGAAATTAGATGCACTTGTTTTGAAGTGTTTGGAGTGTGAGGACCTGGGTTTTAACCCACATTTCATTTCTTCTGCTGCAAAGTTGAGTGTTGTAGGCTTGTTTTATTCTAGGGTGTGCTTGATTCCTTCTCATTGCCTGCAAGGGGACGTCTTGGAGATAGAGGAATGTTTAGCCTTTGCCTGCTATAAAACTGAGACAAAGTCAGACTTCAGATCAATGTCCTATTGAAGGGCCATTAAAATATTGTTCTATATATGATCCCAAAAACTCTTTGAGGCATATGTTATCCCAAAACCCCCTTCCTTTAAGGGGGTGGGGCAGGTTTTTACACCAGCCAGAAGAACAAGGCTTTTTCTTGTTTAGATGTTACAGTGAAAATAGGCCTCTCTCTCATTAATGTCTGGCTTAGGCGGGTAGAGGTAAGAGCAAGGTTGAATGGGTGTTATTGTAACCTCAGACAGGGGGAGGCTGAAAAGGAGGAGGCGAACTGAAAAGGAGAAGGGTAGCACAAGAAACAAAGCTATATCTTATTATATACATGTGAACACGTGTCTATGCATTCTAAGGGGTATAGAAAGCTGGCACGCTCAGAATTGGGTGTGCAGATTGCGAGCTTATCGCGCTGTGCCTTTCTCCTGCATATGCATTTCAAATAAATCCTTTTGAATCCTGCAAGGTTGATTGCCACTTTGTGTGAATCTGTGCTCCGGGGACCCAATAGCAGATATGGAACAGGTCCAACACTATAAATATTTTTTTTAAAGGCTTGTTCTGCTGTTGATCTATCTTCCTCCATATCCTGCTTTTAGAATTTAATTTAGAATGTCTGAGGTAGGTTAGGCTGAGAGTGAGTGATTGGCCCAAGGTCACCTAGTTAGTGAGTTTCATGGCCAAGTGGCTGATTCGAACCCTGGTCTCCCAGGTCCTATTCCAACGCTCTAACCACCACACCAAACCATACTGGCTCTCCAGGAGGCTTTTCTTGTGGTTTTATGAATCAGCTGCCATATGACATAGGAGGCCTTGCTCTGGCAAGTGGCAGAAGAAAGGACAGACTTTCTCTTCTTAGTCTTCCGTATAGTTCTACTCCCCAGCGCTGAGCTGAGGCTCTGCAGGTCTGAGATTGGCGCTTGGGTGCAATAGTTGGCTGGATGAGGTTCAAGAAAGTGACATCAAAATCTGCTAAGATGGGAAACCAAGAAGCAGAATTGTGGTTTCCAGCAACTGGCATTCAGAAGCTTCACTGCTTCCAAATGTGGAGGCAGATCATATAGTCATCATGGTTGGTAGCCTCCAATATCCCTCCCCTCCACCGTTGCCTATCCTTCCGCCTGCATTCCAGCCCTACTTCAAATACAGGGAACCAGGCAGAGGGCCTTCTCGATAGTGGCGCCCGCCCTGTGGAACGCCCTCCCATCAGATGTCAAAGAGACAAACAACTACCTGACATTCAGAAGACGTCTTAAGGCAGCCCTGTTCAGGGAAGTTTTTAATGTATGACATATTAGTGTATTTTTGGTCTTTGTGGAAGCCGCCTAGAGTGGCTGGGGAAACCCAGTCAGATGGGCGGGGTACAAATAATAAATTATTATTATTATTATTATTATTATTATTATTATTATTATTATTATTAACCTGTGATGTAGTGGTTAAGAGCGGTAGACTCGTAATCTGGTGAACCGGGTTTGCGTCTCCGCTCCTCCACCTGCAGCTGCTCGGTGACCTTGGGCTAGTCACGCTCCTTTGAAGTCTCTCAGCCCCGCTCACCCCACAGAGTGTTTGTTGTGGGGGAGGAAGGGAAAGGAGATTGTTAGCCGCTTTGAGACTCCTTCGGGTAGTGATAAAGCGGGATATCAAATCCAAACTCCTCCTCCTCCTCTTCTTCTTCTTCAACCTCGGCCCTCCAGATGTGTTTGGCTTACAACTCCCATAATCCCTAGCTAGCAGCACCAGTGGTCAGGGATGATGGGAATTGTAGTCTCAAAACATCTGGAGGGCCGAGGTTGAGGAAGCCTGGTTTACACCAAGTTGGCTCAGCCTCCTATGGTTCTTGCATCACTGATCTATGAAACACCCTTGTTATGACTTGCCTCTCAGTTCTCTCTGCATGCCTATCTGCTGGTTTCTCAGGTCTTGCTTGTTCCTCTGCTACCATGAGGGGGTGGAGAGTGCATTGGGAGACTAACCCCACCTTTATTCGTAGGGGTGCTGTTTCTGACTCTCTGAAGCATTTTATTTATTGGAAACGTTACAAATGTTCCGTTTACAAAACTCCCAGGGGCCTCCAGAAAATCATTAAAATGCTATCAAATACAACATGACTTTATTAAATTAGCAAAAGCAATAACAGCACAGCAGAGTGATTAGAACCAGCGGGATTGGTAAAAAAATAAATAAAAAATCAATTTAAACCAGCTTTGATGACATGCTGGAAGCACTGGGCAAATTGCGATGTCTTTACCCAGCACCCAAAAGACATCAGATTTGGTAACCTGTGAGCACCCCTGGAGTAAACATTCCACATGCAAGGTGCCACAACTGAGATGGCCCTCTTTCCAATGACTACCAGCCTAACTTCAGAAGATGTTGAAGAATCACCGTCAAGGTTTGGGCAGGCTCATATGGGGAGGGAGCCAGTTCTCCAGTGTCCCAAGCCATTTACAGCGTGAAAGATAATGTCCATCCCTTTGAATGGCGACCACTGGAAATGCACCGGTGTAGCAATTAACCCACTTTGTCTCTTTTCTCACTATGCTACAGAGCATTTATCAGTAGGTTTAACCGAAGCCCTCTGCCCTTTTGCTGCGACACTTGGAATTCCATTTTGATTTATGAGCCTTCAGGCAAGGAATTCGGATGGATGTAATCTTCTGCTTATTGTTGTTTAGTCGTTTAGTCGTGTCCGACTCTTCGTGACCCCCTGGACCAGAGCACACCAGGCACTCCTGTCTTCCACTGCCTCCCGCAGTTTGGTCAAACTCATGCTGGTAGCTTCGAGAACACTCTCCAACCATCTTGTCCTCTGTCGTCCCCTTCTCCTTGTGCCCTCCATCTTTCCCAACATCAGGGTCTTTTCCAGGGAGTCTTCTCATGAGGTGGCCAAAGTATTTCCTTGACATTTGATGGGAGGGCGTTCCACAGGGCGGGTGCCACTACCGAGAAGGCCCTCTGCCTGGGTCCCTGTAACCTCCCTTCTCGCAAGGACCCCTCAGTGAAGAAATTTGCACAAATTAAGCCTTACTCCCCGAAACGACACACCCTACAACGACATGCTCAGAAATTGATATGTTTCCACTTTTGGCAGCAGAAAAACCTATGGTAAGTGAGGGGAGAACCTTAACGGGTGCTTTTTGAGTTGCTAAACCAGCCGCCTTCAGCAGACTGTTCCTTCCACTCCACTGGCATCCCTTTTAATGAAGGCTACATCAGTTGCTATCAGGAAGGAGTTCTGCAAAGCCATCAAGGGCAGCCCTGGCAACAACGCATTGTAGTGGTCTAAGCAGGTGGTGATCGAAGCATAGGTAAGTGAGCCTGTTTTTCAAGTCTCAGTACTGCATGCCACCTGTTTTTGGAATGACTATAACTTCACCATATTGCTTCAAGCAGGGATGAGTGGGAAACTTCAGTAGAGTGAGTCACGTTGACTGGGACTGTAAACACAGCCAAGTACATAAAATCCACAACAAACCAAGTTTCTGGTGTCTGAGGCACCCTAGTCAGGCATCACCCAGTAATATTGTTGGAGAAAAGAAATAATCAGTAGCACTGCGCAGGAAAGGGCTGTCTCGATTCCCGTTGAGTTGTAAGGGGCAAAGTAAATGGGCTGTACAGTGGTACCGCAGGTTACATACGCTTCAGGTTACAGACTCTGCTAACCCAGAAATATTACCTCAGGTTAAGAACTTTGCTTCAGGATGAGAACAGAAATCGTGCAGCGGCAGCGCGGCGACAGCAGGAGGCCCCATTAGCTAAAGTGGTACTTCAGGTTAAGAACAGTTTCAGGTTAAGAACGGACCTCCGGAACAAATTAAGTACTTAACCCAAGGTACCACTGTAATTTGTAGCATAGTTGAGCACTTCCTTTCCCCAAAATACTGGTCCCAGGGATGTGGTTGCAGGTTTAGCACCCGCATCCCAATGGAACCCGGCTATACCTCTTCCCATAAAAGGAAATGGACTAGGCTGCCTATAGCTGCATTCAGAAATCCTCATCTCCTGACAAGATTATCTTAATTTGTGCTGCTTATGGGTGAGAAGCATCTGGAGAAGATTTCATCCAAGGAGGGAACTAGTTCCTGTGTCACCATAGGATGAACCAAGCCTGCTTTGAGCTTTCTGTTTCCCCTTTTGAAACATGCATTGGGAAGGCATGTGAGGGAATAAACCTTTGGGCTCGTCAAGATTTCAGAACCAGCCCCCCACTCTTCTATATTAAGATTTATTCAATCTTAATTTGTATTCCAAAGTATTCCAAAGCCTCTCATATAGGCTTTGCTTGCATCCCAGATTATTTTCCTATCTGTGCCTTGTTTTTCATTTATTTCAAAGAATTCTTTCAGCGCTTCTTTGGCTTTAATTACCCTTTGATCATCTCTCCACAATTCATCATCCATCCTCCCCCTCCCCCTTGTATGTTTTTTAAATTCCTTATGTAAAGGAACCCTGACCATTAGGTCCAGTCGTGGCCGACTCTGGGGTTGCGCGCTCATCTCGCTCTATAGGCCAAGGGAGCCGGCGTTTGTCCGCAGACAGCTTCCGGGTCATGTGGCCAGCATGACTAAGCCGCTTCTGGCGAACCAGAGCAGCACACGGAAACGCCGTTTACCTTCCCGCCGGAGCGGTACCTATTGATCTACTTGCACTTTGATGTGCTTTCAAACTGCTAGGTTGGCAGGAGCAGGGACTGAGCAACGGGAGCTCACCCTGTCGTGGGGATTCGAACCACCAACCTTCTGATCGGCAAGTCCTAGGCTCTGTGGTTTAACCCACAGTGCCACCCGTGTACCTAAAAATTCCATATGTATCATTACTAAAAAAAGAAGAAGAGGGGAGCTCCAGTGTGGTGTAGTGGTTAAGAGCGGTAGTCTCGTAATCTGGGGAACCGCGTTTGCGTCTCCGCTCCTCCACATGCAGCTGCTGGGTGACATTGGGCCAGTCACACTTCTTTGAAGTCTCTCAGCCCCACTCACCTCACAGAGTGTTTGTTGTGGGGAAGGGAAAGGAGAATGTTAGCCGCTTTGAGACTCCTTAAAGGGAGTGAAAGGTGGGATATCAAATCCAAACTCCTCCTCCTCCTCCTCCTCCTCCTCCTCCTCCTCCTCCTCCTCCTCCTCCTCTTCTTCTTCTTCTTCTTCTTCTTCCTCCTCCTCCTCCTCCTCCTCCTCCTCCTCCAGAGTTGGCTGCTAGCACCATTCAACAACCTAGGAATCACAGAATTGTAGAGTTGGAAGGGGCTGCAAAGGTCCTTCCAAACGCCCCCCCCCTTGCAGTGCAGGAATCTTTTGCCCAACATGGAGCTCAAAACCATGAGCCTGGGATTAAGAATCTCATGCTTTACCAACTGAGTTAGCAGCCAGGGTGGTGGACGTAAAAGAGGGAGATTGGGAAATGGTTTTCAGTCTATTCCTGGTAGAGCCATTGAGTGACACTTCAACTCCTGTAGCCTCCATTTAGCATTGACTCTGGGACGGCAAGAGGGAGCCTGGGACTTCTTGCATTACACAGCTTCTCCTGCCATGCAGATCTCTGTGTGTCCTCACGACAAACACTTGTTTAGTAAGAAACAGAGCTGTTTTTGCTGAAAGCGGCAGCTGTTGATGTGCTTTCAGATGCTGGTGCGTTTTCTTCTCCTTCTGTGGGACCCGGCCATTGGGTAACAGAATGATAAAAATGGAAAGTTAGTTCAGATAGTTTGCCGATGAAAAGGAGGTTTCGGGATGCAGTGAATCAACTAACTGCTGCGAATATGATGTGGGAAGATTTGTACCGTATTGGAACAGGATGAGAATAAAGAGGGGGCATGAATAGGGAGCTGAATGAAGCAGGAAGGGAATGAGATCAGTGCAAGAGGTACTGATTGAAAGGGAGCGTCTTTCCCACTGCAGCCCTTGTGATTCTGTTCAAGCTGCCAATTGCTTCCTCTGAGTCAGCGCTTAGTCACTCCTCGTTAGGGAGCCCTTGCTGGGATTGAGCTTTCTTTAGCTGCTTTCCTCACAAGCCACTGCTCTGTTGCCCTGCCCTTGCTGCTAGGTTTGAGACCCCTGGAGGAAAAACAACAGCATCCAGCTCATGCTTTTGTTTTGTTTTGTACAACCTGGGTAGACTAAGCTGGTTTGGAAAATGGGCTAAATGCTTATGGCATTCTGCACACTTGGAACTTTTAAGGGCTCTGCAAGAACCTAAGGCTTGGTGAGAGTGACACAATATGGTGCATTGATTTTTATCTTGCTGCAATTCTAGGATTCGCATATGCTAACAACAGTTGCTTCCTTGTGGTGTAATGCCATGCTGCTAGGAGTGCAGCTGTTGGAACTGGCCATACTGGTAAGGCTAAGGACGTTTCTCCTTCCTTCCTGAGCACCAATATGTTTCTAGAATAATGTGGGATAACACCACAGGGAAGTGGCTCCCACATTAATGTGGATGCATGCGAGACAGCCCACCACAAGCTCCAAAACAATTTTTGTTGTTGTTTAGTCGTGTCCGACTCTTCGTGACCCCCTGGATCAGAGCACGCCAGGCACTCCTGTCTTCCACTGCCTCCCACAGCTTGGTCAAACTCATGTTGGTAGCTTCGAGAACACTGTCCAACCATCTCGCCCTCTGTTGTCCCCTTCTCCTTGTGCCCTCCATCTTTCCCAGGGAGTCTTCTCTTCTCATGAAGTGGCCAAAGTATTGGAGCCTCATCTTCAGGATCTGTCCTTCCAGTGAGCACTCAGGGCTGTTTTCCTTAAGAATGGATAGGTTTGAAGTCCATGGGACTCTCAAGAGTCTCCTCCAGCACCATAATTCAAAAGCATCAATTCTTTGGTGATCAGCCTTCTTTATGGTCCAGCTCTCACTTCCATACAAAACACTTATATCCTTCCATTTCCACCAAGAAGCTCCAAGCAGCATAATGGTCTTCCCCACATTGTATCTTCACAACAGCCTTGTGAGATTGGTTAGGTTGAGAGATGGTGACAGGTCAAAGGTCACCCAGGGAGATTCTTGGCTCAGTGAGGATTTGAACCCTGGTCTTCCAGGTCTTGGTCTGTCCTTCGAACCATTCTGCCACATCAAAACCATGTGCAATGCCTGAGACCGACCCTTGGTTCTCGAGGGAGGAAAAGGGGGCAGTTGGGAGATACTGTGTTTCAGTCATTCCACTCTTCCCCTGCATGCTATTTAACATCTATATGAAACCTCTGGGAGTTGTCACCAGGAGATTTGGAGTGAAGAGTCATCAGCATGCAGATGATACCCAGTTCTAGTTATCCTTTCCATGTGAACAGGAGGGATGGAGTCACCTTGATGGACCCTGAGCCTAATCAGACAGACTATGAAACATCTCAGACCAAAATGGGCAGTTTTACAAAGCACCGAATCAGGGCCCAAACCAAATCTTGCCGTTGGTACACTTTGAAACTTTCTTTTTTGGTGGAGGGCTGACATTTTCAGGAATTGTCTACCCAATACAATCTGCATGCCAAATATCTGACTATTTCTAAACCTGCCAACCCAAGCTAGTGAAATGTTGAAGGTGACCATTAAATTGAACAACCTTCGTTTTATAAGGATATGTGAACATTTCCTTTGATTGTTGATAACATCTGTATTTTGGATGCTCACTATACATTCTGAGCAAATAAAATAATTTGATTTATGTGCCAAAGTAACCCAAATCCTTTGGCATCAAATCATAGTATGTTTTTACATCTTTTCTGGCACCCTTGAGTGTGGTTCTTGGGAGGTAAGATGAAGTTCATATGTGAAGCGTGGAATTGTGGTGTGAACATGCACACCTTACTTAATTCTGCTTTCACAGTGGAACGGAGCTATCATGTTACAAACACAGATGGAATGTCAAGCACCCACGGTGGCTCCTTTAAAAGCAAAGGCTTCGCTTTTTTGGCAAAAGAAGGAAAGATTTGCAATGTGATCTCAATCAACCTGGCACACTGTAAGATCTTCAATCAAAAGTATTGACTTTGCATTAAAATACCTTATACCAGGCATGTCCAGTAGGTAGATCGTGAGCTACTGGTAGATTGTGGGGAGTTCCTGGTAGATCTTTGGCCCCTCAGTGATCTCCTCCCCCCCCAAAAAACAGGGGAAAAAACCAACAAACAACTTAGGCTTCCTAAAGAAAGCTTAGCAACTTTGGCCCATCCAACGACAATGGGTAGATCACTGCCAGTTTTTTATACCGTGAGTAGATCACAGTCTATTGGGAGTTGGACGTCCCTGCCTTATACTGTAGAAACTGCCAATTAAAGAGAAGCAGTTTTCCATTTACATGAACTTTGACTAATTTCAGCCCTTTACCTGTGTGCAAAAAACCCTTGTCTTACAATAAATAATTAACTATTTTAGAAAATAAGGGGAGTTGTAACAAAAATGATATTGTGCCAACACCAAAGAGAATGCAATTGTTATGTTTTTCTTTAGCGAAAGATGCTTGATTACACAGCACATGAATGGCTAGAAGATACTTGCTCAATACCTTCTGTCATCTTGCTGAAGCATCCATCCTGTTTTCTGTGGGCAGGTGGCAGAGAAGTCTACTTTAAAGCAATTCTCGAAAAGGCCAAGCGAGTTTCCACCATGACTACATGTTTAAGCTGCCTGTGTATATACCCCACATTTATTGGGGGAAACAATGTTTGCTGTATATGTACAAAGGAACAGTAGAGGCTGTATATTCAAAGATGAAATATATGAAGTATGTGAATTAGTCATAAATTGTGTGCTGTTTCATTTGATAACGGGTGGTAATCCTATTTGAAAATATTCATTATTTAAACAGCATGGTTATAATTAGAAGTAAAAGAGTTATCTCTGGATACTGGAAATATACATTTCTAACAACAGGAAATACCGACTGTGGAAGAATGGAGAATGAAGCTGTTAGACTATGCGGAGCTGGATAAATTGACAGGAAAGATCAGATACTTAAGAGACCAAAAGTTCATCGAGGACTGGGGGAAATTTGTGGAATATCTGGAATATATAAGTGAGGGACAGATAACGCTAATGGGATTTAAAGAAGCACTGTGAAAAATTAAGAAATATTGTCTAAAGGGAATAGAAAGAAAGATATAAATAATGTCAATATAAAACTAAGAAATGCGTAATTTAAATAATAACTATGGATGATTTACGGAAAAGCTGAAGGAAGTCCTGAAAAGGAATAAGTTGTGAAAAATTTGATGTGAAACTAATATGTTTTTTGTTTTTTGATGTAAATTAATAAAAATTCATTTTTTTAAAAAAAGGAAATATACATTTCTCCCTAGTTCTAAGTAAAGGTGTGTTTTTTTGTTTTGTTTTTAAACTTACGGTGTTGTCATGAACTGCCATGACAATGGGGAGGTGGCAGAGGAGTCCAGCTATGGATTGTAGCCAGGATTGGGGCACACCAGGGCAAGCTGGCACTGAGGAAGGAGAGGTTGGTGTAGGAAGTACTCACTGGGTGACTACGGATGATGAGAGGATTGGGGGTCAGTGCACAGGAACGAGAGCAGCAGGACCCATCACCAGAGCCAGAGGCGCCCCTGTCCCCTGAACATGGCAGGCTCTGAGGCCCAGGGAGCAGAGGGTGGCATGCTCCAGGAGGCTGAGGCAGGGCCCACAGCCCAACTCACTGCCTGGCCAGGTGAGACTCGCTAGCTCTGGGAGGGGGGGTGTGATTCCTCAGCCGGAGGAGGCTTGGAGGAGGTGGGGTCACCTGCCTCATCAAGCCCACATGCTGCAATCAGCATGCAAAGTACAAAAGGGCAGCTGAGCTGGGGTGCTGTGTCTGCTCAACTCCCCATATTGATGGATCTCAGCTTGGATTCTGCAGGATCTCTGTGGAACTGTGCTGACTCTGGACCTGTGGTTTGCCCCTCGACTGGAGACTTGATATTCTGACTTGCCGCCAGGTAGGCCAGGGGTTCGGGACAGATGTGTGTTTTCTTATGTACTAGTACATTGCTGCTGCTATTTGTTGGTTTGTTTGCTTTTAATTGTTTTGCATTATCTTGAAAGAACAGAGTAGCTATAAAACAGTACATGGGTGTGGGAGTTTGGGGAGCTCTCCCTTCCCTCATGTTCTAGAACCCAGGGAAACTGAGGTGCTGTGACATGTTGTTGTTGATTAAAGTGAGGGACAGGGAGCTTTGTGGGCAGCGGACTATAAGGTATCATTTGTTAGCTGGGGCTGTGAGTGGTTTACAGAAATATTTAATTTTGCAATATTGTATCCCCCCCTCTTTCTTCCCCCTTTTCTTTTAATAATTCAAATTGAGATCTACAAGAATCGTGGAGAATATATTGCTGTGCAATCCCTCCCCTCCTGCAAGTTTCCATGTGCCTCACCCCCCAAAACTATCCAGCATTAGTTGTTGTGTTGATGTGCCCCATTTTCCGCTTACTAGCTGAGTTTGTTGTGCCATTTTCAGCTCATTCCAATTGCCTCTTTTGTGCACTGGTTGCCTAGTAATAGACCATTTCATGTTTCCTGACTTTGCTTACTGCAGAAAACAATGAACAAGTCAAAAGACCCTTATTGAACACCGTTTTACATAGCCAAATAACTTTTTCTACCTTGTAATGCAGTGAGTGAATGGTAATAACCATCCACACCACTCTGTTTTCTTCTCAGCACTGAACTGTCCCACAATTAAACCCCTTCTGTTTCAAATGTTATAATAAGGTGCCAGCTTTTGTAAGGTTTGGAAACAGATATACTGGTTGTGGGGCGCACAAACCTTCAGCATTACAAAAAGTACTTTTCACCTTGCAAGAACCAGTTGTTTGCTGCTGTTCTGCAATGGACCCAAAATTGTTAGAGGTAACCAGATTGTGCACACCTAGTTTGGTAAATGCCCTTGGATGCCAGCGAGAGAAAGGCAGCTAAAAAAGCTGTAAAATACAAAGTTGACCAACTAATAAGTGGGTGTCTGTATTATATGGTCCCGGCGGCTGCTCCCAGTCACCAGACTAGCTGCTGCGTTCTGGATTAGTTGTGGTTTCTGAGTCACCTTCGAAGGTAGCCCCACATAGAGCGCATTGCAGTAGTCCAAGCAGGAGGTAACACTGAATGCATGCCTATCAGGTGTGATCCCACTACCCCTCATGGATCATTTAATATATGTATGTGTGTGTGTTTCCTCATATTAAGAAGACAATTGTGTCAGGTGGCAGATGCTGGAGGGCTGATTCCCTTTCTTGAGGAATCGCCTAATCTAGTCTGTTACCTCAAGTGTAATAGAGGATGGCACCCTGTCACCATTGTTGAAGTAATATCGAACGGCCAGCCCAACTAGCTTATGTACATGGAATCGGTGCCCTTTTGTCCCTTGCTTCGGGCAGCAAAACGTCTTGGGTCAGCCATGGGTTGTGCATCTGAATAACCCTCCCGAAGATCTGACATGAATGCTGGTTCATGCACCTAGTTAATTGTTTATAATAACAGTCAAGATTGTAGAACCTATGAACTGGCTGGAGATATAGGTAATCTTGAGATCTAATTATGCGTCCCTAGATTTAATATTGTTTCAAACGCTCATTTATGTAGCTGCTCTTTCTAAGAATTGTTGCCCTTTCTGCCCTAAATATTTTAGCTGTCTCTCAATATTGTGCTATATGACAGTCACTATTTTTACATCTGCTTCCAAACCATCCTTTTGTCTCTGGTGAACTGCCTGCTACATAACTTATTTATAGTCAACCATATCAAACATTGATGGGTTTTTATGCTTCCTTTTGAAAGCCTGCCTACCAGACCATGCTTACTATCACTGAGAGATCCTTGTAAAATTAGATTTTGGGGTCTACGTGCTGCTGCAAAATGACTCATTGTGTTGTACTGAGAGGGGGAACAGAAGGAGGGAGATAACATCAAAAGACGTCTTTTCATGCTGGGAGTGGGGGGTGGGGATTTTGCTGTAAATCTTGGAATCCAGCACTGTTGAACATATTGTTGTGTACTATTTGTGAATCAATGAAACTGTTTACTAACAACAAGAACAGCAAAAACTCTGTGGAAGTATAAAATCACCCCAGAGGAGCCCTTGTAATCTTACCTGGAGCAGTGTGAGAAATACAGCAGGATGAATTTTCCAAACGATCAGAAACCCTCATTTTATCCTGTACCCTTGAGTGTTAATTAGCTGCCAAACATTTGCCGAAGCTTCTTGCTTTTATCAGTATTTTTAAAGATCCTTTAAGGAACCACCGGGCAAGTTGCCTGTAAATTGAAATAGAAAAGGTTTAATCCTTCAGGTTTATCTCAGAAGTAATCATGCATTTTTGTGGACTCCAATCACATACATTTCCCCCCAGTTGTAACATTTAATGGGTATCTTGTTCTTCACTGGGAATTCCACACTGAACTCTTGTAACACACACACACACACACACACACACACACACACACACCGCACACACAAAAAATTTTCCCTGCACAGAAATAAGAATTTAAGCCAAGAAGGAGTTTTCATTTTCTGCTGGATTTGAGAGAATAGTACCCTGAACACAGGATCTTCTAGACTATTCTGCAACTGGAACAAGCATATTACTTAATGGCTGGAGAGACGATATCAGTCAAAATGGGATGCCAAGAAAATTGGTGAAGTTATCAATTGACATGCATTGTTCCAAGCATCCTTTGACTCTGTAGAATTGTAGAACCTTACCCAGAAGCTTTTGGTATAGTTAGCCAGCTGGATGTACTTTGCTGAATGGCCTCGGTGGCTGAGAGCTCCTAGCTATTGCACATGCCTCACCTGCTTGGGTGGAAGCTGAAGGAAACAGGTTGGCAGTTGCACGGCTGCCAGCAAAAAAAGAACAAAGCTTGGAATTTTGCATCAGGCAGGAAAGAGCTTTGGGGCAGGGCAGGAGGACTCCGAAAGAGGCTGTTTTTCTCTTGAAGCAACTTGTGCTGTTTCATAGACTGTGAGCTTCATTGCACCCACTCCATGCTAAACTTCTTTTGTAAGCACACACGTATTACAAAAATGCCCTCCTGCACACCAGTGCTGCCATTTTGGCCACACTGTTCCCAGATTGAGCAATGGGAATAGGACACTAGTGGGATCTGCAACAAAATGTTGCAGCATGGAGTGCACCTGTTCAGGATTCTAGCTAGCCAGCCATGCCTTCCTGCAGGAAACTCCATTCCATTCCCTTGAACCATATGGCACCTGACATATAGGAAGTGGCCCTAATTCAGACCTTTCCAAACTGTGTGTCACGACACGTTAGTGTGTCGGCTTCAGTGTGTAGTTGTTGTGCGAATGTTTCCCACGCTCCTCATGGAGCTGGAAAGGGTTAATTTAACCTCTGGTTTGCTAGTAAAACCGAATTACTGTGTTGTGAAATGATGCGTGTCCAAAATGTGCCACCAACTTGAAAAGTTTGGAAAGCCCTGCCTTAAATGATGGATCCCGCTATCATGAGATACTCCTGTGATTAATTATAGCGAGATACAGTGGTACCTCGGGTTAAGTACTTAATTTGTTCCGGATGTCCGTACTTAACCTGAAACTGTTCTTAACCTGAAGCACCACTTTAGCTAATGGGGCCTCCTGCTGCTGCTGCGCCTCCGGAGCACAATTTCTGTTCTCATCCTGAAGCAAAGTTTTTAACCTGAAGCACTATTTTTGGGTTAGCGGAGTCTGTAACCTGAAGCATATGTAACCCGAGGTACCACTGTACTCCTTGATGCCTAAATCCAGAAGGCCAACTGAATTCAGCCTGGCTCAGAAGTTCCTTGGGGTAAACTGGACTCTGAAAAACGCAGGCAATTTGTGTGCTCGAGTCCTGCAGTCCCTGAGCTATTAACGCTACATTTCTGCGGTTCCTGAGTCAGGCTTCTGTGCTGAAATAGATTTAAGGTACAATAGAAAACGATCATTTTCAGTAGGTCCTTGGAGATTTGAGGAACTTAATATCATCTATGTTCTTTCCCCACTTTTTATGCTTTACCTGTTGGCTCCTGTATTCTCTGTGGATTCTGTTTGTACACACACAAACCTTGTGCTTGAGGATCCAGCCAGGAGCTTAAGCAAAGTGTCTCTGCAGTGCCAGCCTTATATTGATTCCATAGGAACCATGCCAAAAAAAGGGAGCACTCCTCTCTGCCTTTGCAGTCAGTTCTCATCCTGGGGAGAGCGAGCACATTGCTGTTTCTGAACTGAAAGGAGCAAGAATTCTCCAATACCATGTGGTGATCTTAAATCAATACACCTGCAGTCCTTTCCATTTGAGCGTTTTGTTCTTTTGGAAATAGGCTTTCACCCCATTCCTCCTCGCACTACCTTTAAATTTCTACCTGAGGATGGGGGTTTTTGTTTCATTTTGCACTCAATTGCTACGTTTCCCCGGCAGGAGTTCAAGAACTGCTTTTGTGGAACAGACACCATTGACGTTCTGCAATAGCCATGCTGAGGTTTTCACATTGCGGCCATGCCGAAGAATCAAACTGAGGACTTCCTCAAGGAGCTTGGCCTGCCTGCACATGCAACACAATGTAGATGCAGAATGGAGTGTGTCGCTTCAGGTTGCAGATGGGGGAATTGTATATTTTGAATGCCCCTCCATGCTTAAAAATGTAAATAGAAAACCGATACAGCTGGTGAAGGGCTAAGATACTATGTTTCTTCCCATGGTGCAAGCGTTATTGATGCAGGGAGATTTTTGTTCTTGTTCTTTATAGAGAGAAATGTTCAGAAACAGAGTTTCCCTCCTTCCAGGTGCAAAAGTGGTGCAATCCATCCTAACACGGCATTCTCTTGCATGTTGTGGAGGAAGAAGTACTGTAGCTTTTGGGACATGCTAGCAATTAACATTGCAGTCCCATGGACTACAAGAAGATCAAACCTCTCCATTCTTAAGGAAATCAGCCCTGAGTGCTCACTGGAAGGACAGATCGTGAAGCTGAGGCTCCAATACTTTGGCCACCTCATGAGAAGAGAAGACTCCCTGGAAAAGACCCTGATACTAGGAAAGATGGAGGGCACAAGGAGAAGGGGACGACAGAGGACGAGATGGTTGGACAGTGTTCTCGAAGCTACAAACATGAGTTTGACCAAACTGCGGGAGGCAGTGGAAGACAGGAGTGCCTGGCGTGCTCTGGTCCATGGGGTCACGAAGAGTCGGACACGACTAAACGACTAAACAACAACAGCAACAACAAAGCAATTAACATGAGACAATGGGAAGCCTCGCTTGCCAGGGCACCATTCACATTAACTGAGTATGTGTCCTAGAAAAGGGAAGTAGAGGGGCTGGTTGGTCTTGCAGTTGTGGGTGGCTAATTAGGTGTGTATACAGCTTCCCAAACCAGAAGTGGGAACATGCTGGATGTAGAGTAGCAGGAATGTTTACACATAACCACTGTTCATTCACCCACTAATCCACTATTCCTCCCCCATGTTTTCTTTGTTTTAGTAGCCTAACTCATACCCCACAAGTGTCCTGGTTAAACTGTTACACCTTGTTTGTTTCGTGCAAGAGCGCGGCAGCCATTTTGGGTCCCACGGTCTCGCGTGATTTTGTGCTGCAATCTCAGCCAAAAAAATCTGGGGTTTTTTTGGGGGGGTGATATCGTGTGGTGTTCACAGATCTCTAGAAGATCCCATTCTATCTTTTTCCCACTCCTACCCTTGAACATGCCTCAGAATCCGCACCGGATTTACGTATAAGCTAAACAAGCTATAGCTTAGGGCCCTACTCTCTTGGGGGCCCTCAAAAAAATTAAAGAAAAAAACAAACTGGATGTACGGTACATTTCCAAAATATAATATAAAAGACAACTAAAATAAAACCTATATACGGCAACAGTGTTTTGTGTTATGTAGGCACCTATGATGTAAGTAATGGGCCTCGCCTGCTAGCCTGTTTCCTAAAATATCACTGGTTTGTTCATTTCTGTATATAGGGTGCCTACATTCTGCATGGACTCTTATGTGCAAATGGCTTTAGATACCTATTGGTCCATAAATTACCATATAGCATATATTCAACACAAAAAACAGCAGTCATTTGTTGACAAAGGTCAGCTGGTCATATAAAGGGCCCCATTACCTTCAGTAGCTTAGGGCCTCATCAAACCTAAATCTGGCCCTGCTCAGAATCCTCTGGAATATTCTGAGGTCCTGTTTCTTGACAGATGTATCAATATGAAAAGGAGTCCCTGGACATATAGTTTCTAAACCAATCCCCTGATGTCCTTGGCTGCTGGAGCACTTGCTGTTGGGTTTAGGTCTTTGGGTGTGCACCAGGAAAACAAACAAAAAGACCCTAACATGTGAAGTATTCCTAAACTTCCTGTCTGTCGTCCTGGCTAGGGGTAATGGGATTTGTAGTCCAAAACATTGGGGGGAGCACCAGCTTGGCCAGAGCTCTCAAAATACAAATAAGAAGGGGGGAAAGGGGGGGGAGAGGAGAGGAAAGAAGTGAGATGAACAAGTATTGAGCATAAATCACACAATATTCCTGGTATTGATCTTCAGCTTTCCCGTAATCCATTTCCCATAGTATATCCATTAAGAGGATTTATGACAAGCATATATCTTATGAAAAATGAATGAAAGTGATAATGAGGAGCACAATTCAGGCTTTGCTGCAATAAACCTAAGCATAAGAGGTGTAATATTTGCTTTCAAGGACGGTGAATTTAAACAATCTGTTTATTTTTTTCATATGAAGATACTTTTGGGAAGGATGGGGACAAAAAAGGAATATACAATGAAAATGATGTCTGGACTCGGCTTTGAAGAAAGCAGAAACTTTTTAAAAAGTAGCAACTTAATATATATTGCGGTTCCTAATTAGAAGCCTTGGAGAAAGAGCCCCCCCCCAACCGCAGCTTCTGATGGCAGCAAATTGGTATATTTAAATGTTTATGAGCCTTAATTGCTGGTATTGATTTGGTGAGGAAGGAAATCAAGGCACAATTATGAAGTAAGTTCAGAAGACAGCATTTAGCTTCAAATAACTTGAGAAGGAAGGTTCAGACATGGTGGTGAGGTTCAACTAGCAGATTCTACGTTTGCTTTGAAAGTGTGTAGCTCCATGAACGAGTCCTCAGTCTGCGCCAAAGTCCTCCCTTCCTGGGTTAAGGGAGCCTACAGAGGATGCTTTGCCAGTAGCCTCCAAAATCCCGGGGCCAGTGTTATGAAATACTATGAAAATTTGTTCTGTTCTGTGGGTTCAAGGAAGCAGAAAGGTAGATGGGGAAATGCTGGGCTTGAGTAGTTCAGCCAAGTTCTCACTGAGACCTTAGTCTGTAGTAGTTGGGAGCTTATAGGGTTGAATGCTCTTCCATGCAAAGCAAAAAAACAAATCTCTCTCTCCGCCCCACCCTTAGGAAATATGTTGTTAGAGAAAAAGATTATCCTAACTTAGCCTTCTCCCTAGCATGCTTGTTTTCTGTCTGAGGGGTTATGTTTTGTGCTTGTATTGTTATAGAAATCGGGGTTCACTTTTACAGCTCAGCAACTCCCACAGCAGCGGCTTAGGATTTCCCAAGGTCCAGTCTCAGGCAGAAAAATAAAAGGAGAAGCAAGGCAAGCTGCTAAGCCTGCTCTTTCTTGATCTCTGGCAACCAAGTCTCCCTCTCCAACAAAAACAGCCCTGAGCAAAGTGGGGAGCAACTTTTAAAACTTCAGAAAGGGTGCAGCCCCCCACCTTGACAGAAAGACCACACGAAAATGTCACAAAATGTCATCAAATGAGGGGAACTGGAGTATGCATAATTTACATGGTTCCCAACTTGTCAATTGTGATACTTTGTGAATTGCCCATCTCACTCTGTCATTATACAGTGTTACCTCGGGTTGCAGACACTTCAGGTTAGACGCTTCAGGTTACAGACTCCGCTAACCCAGAAATAGTACCTCGGGTTAAGAACTTTGCTTCAGGATGAGAACAGAAATCGTGGCGCGGCGGCAGCAGGAGGCCCCATTAGCTAAAGTGGTGCTTCAGGTTAAGAACAATTTCAGGTTAAGAATGGACCTCCAGAATGAATTAAGTTCTTAACCCGAGGTACCACTGTATTCCTGACACACACCCAAGCATCCCTTTAGGTATTGTAACTATCCTGTCTCCTTCTCCCTCTCGGATCCATTCTTCTTGCTCTCGTCTGTTTGACTGGTCTCACCCTTCTATTGACAGGCAACCAGTTCAATCCATTGAGAAGTTTCCAGGTTTCCTGCCTCAGAGGTAGCTGCCAGGGCCAGATACAGTATGGGCAAATCATGGCTCCTCCCTTCCCCTTTTCAACTCCACTACTGTGTTTTGGCACAAACATCATTCATAAAACGTGTAATTCACAAATATTTTCAGAGATGGGGGTTACAAATGGATTCTCCCTGGGTGGTGTGTATGTGGCAGGTGTATTCAATTTGCAGTGGGTAAAATTGCTTTCCCTGGCAGGCACCTGACGACAACACACATCGACAACTCAACAACAGGGCCACAAATTCACATAACATTTGCATGTGCCAATTTATACAGATTAATGTAAAATTTAGAAATAAGGGTCATAATTTAAATATAAAGACCATCTACAAGATCTGATTTTTACCCAGGTGGAAAAGAAGTGGGTGTCCACCTGCTCTCACTTTTTGGAGGTGGGGTGGGGGCTGATCCAGGAGTTGGGGGGAGGGAAGAGACCAGAAGGAATAGCACCCATAGGAGTAAAAAAAGGAAGACCCTGAGACAGTACCCCCATGAGCACCCTCCCCAATTTCTATCAAGATCTCTCTCCCTCTCCCTCTCTCTCCCTCCCCCCCTCTCTCTCATTTACAGTGGTACCTCAGGTGAAGTACTTAATTCGTTCCGGAGGTCCGTACTTAACCTGAAACTGTTCTTAACCTGAAGCACCACTTTAGCTAATGGGGCCTCCTGCTGCTACCGCGCCACCGGAGCACAATTTCTGTTCTCATCCTGAAGCAAAGTTCTTAACCTGAAGCACTATTTCTGGGTTAGCGGAGTCTGTAACCTGAAGCGTATCTAACCTGAAGTGTATGTAATCCGAGGTACCATGGTATTTTCCATTTAAATATATGCATTCACATCATCATTATCCACTTTATCGACTTGGCTCTTCAGAGCCTATCGACTTCCTTCCCTCCCGCCTCATGGCTATCAAAATTAACCTTTATATCATTGCATTTTGTAGGTTTTCCAATTCTAATTACACTCATTACAAAATGGCTCAAAATTTAAATAAATATAGAAGGGTAGACAATTTCTCATTACAAGTCTTTGGACAACCCCGCTAGTGATGTTAATTGCTTACAACAATCTTTCTAATATTGTATAAATTTACTCCAGTCCTTTTGGAATACTTGATCATGCTGGTTTCGGATTTTTCCTGTCAGCTTCGCCAGTTCTGCAAAGTCCATCATCTTCATCTGCCACTCTTCTTTCGTTGGCACTTCTTGTTTCCATTTTTGGGCTAAAAGAATTATTGCCACAGTTGCTGCATACATAAACAGTCTTTTATATTCCCTTGGTATCTCTGCACCCACTTATCCCCAATAGAAAGGCTTCTGGTTTTTTAACAAAAGTATTTTTAAACATTTTCCTTAACTCATTATATACCATTTCCCAGAAACCTTTACCTTTTTACAAGTCCACCACATGTGGTAGAAGATACCTTCCCTTTCTTTACATTTCCTTTTTATATATATATACATTTTTATTGGTTTTTTTAACATATTTCCAACAATCATATAACATAACTTCTTATCTTATACAATGTTTTAGACTTCCGTCAACATCTCTGATGATTTTCCGTTCTTTATCACTTATTCTGCATTTCTTAATTTCTCTATTACTCTTATTCTCCTCATAGTCTTTCTTGCAATATTTCAGATAGTCCTCCTTACAAAACTTCTTGCAGTCCTACTAGCGTGATCTGTGCATTACAATTACTTTTCAAGTAGTTCATATATTTATCCCTTTCTTTACATTTCCAACACTCGTTGGTTCTATCAAGCGAGATCTCAGCTCTTGCCAGAAATTGATGCCAATGCCAGCAACAGGGTGAGTGGTGCAGAGTGGCTGTGGCGAGGGCAGCTCTTTGTTTTGCTTTATGTGGATGTGCCAGCCCTGCAGAGGCCTGCTGAAACAGAAAAGTTTTCAGCAGAGTACAGTCCGACCTTGGGTTTCAGATGCTTCTGGTTGCGTTTTTTGGGTTGCAGACCACCGAAACCTGGAAGTACCGGAACGGGTTACTTAAGGGGTTTCGGCAGTTGCACATGTGCAGAAGCGCTAAATGGTGCTTTGCGCATGTGCAGAAACGCCGATTCTCAACCTGCGGGTTGTGAACGTGCATCCCGCATGGATCACGTTCGCAACCCGAGCATCCACTGTACTGCGAGGGGGCTTGCCCAATGTCAATCAGAATATCATTGTATAATGTACAGGTAAAGGTAAAGGGACCCCTGACCATCAGGTCTAGACGCGGACGACTCTGGGGTTGCAGAGCTCATCTCGCTTTACTGGCCGAGGGAGCCGGCGTACAGCTCTTAGTCATGTGGCCAGCATGACTAAGCCACTTCTGGCGAACCAGAGCAGCGCACAGAAACGCCATTTACCTTCCCTCTGTAGCGGTACCTATTTATCTACTTGCACTTTTGATGTGCTTTCGAACTGCTAGGTTGGCAGGAGCTGGGACCAAGCAATGGGAGCTCACCCTATCCGGGGATTCGAACCGCCGACCTTCTGATCGGCAAGCCCTAGGCTCTGTGGTTTAACCCACAGCGCCACCCGCGTCCCTCTAATGCACAGGTGCTGCCATGCTAAAGGAATGCTTCCTGACAAATGTGGAACAGACATTGCATGGCCCTTGCAGAAGTACCAGTTGTGCAGATCTTGGTGACTTAAGATGGCCCATATAACTTCTTAAACTACACTGGTCCCAAACCATTAAGTGCTTCATATACCTCAGCCCAGTAGTGAAATCGCAGCCAATGCAGATCTATGAGCACAGGTGTAATGTATTGATAAATTCTCAATCCTATTACTGCAAAACGCTGCAGCCCAATTGCTAACTACACGTGCAAAGGTAGCCTTGTGTAGCCTAGTCTGGAAGCCACCAGTGCCTGAACCACTGAGATCGAGTCTTCATACATTCATACAATTTAAATGATTAAATTGCTCAATCCAGCCAAATTTTAAGTACTTCATACTTATTTATTTAAGTAGGTGCTTAGCTCTCCTGTTGAAAATCAATAAATAGGATTTAAAAGTGCTTAGCATTGCATGGATCATGCCCTTTCTTTTCCACCAGAATCTGAAATGCTCATTATGCAAATGCCTCCTAAAATAATGAATATCTTGCAAGCTTGGAAATAAATAAATATACACACTAGCATGCTTGTGCACACAATCCTTATGCAATCCAATGTGTATGTATACAAAATCAGTTTTAGAAACGTTGTGTAGCATTAAAAAAATTAAAATGCTTTGCATATTATTGGGACTGAGGATTGAAGAATAGATTAGGGTAGTTCATTGGGTGGAATTAATTCAACCTGACCCTTTCAGGCTTATTTAAATGTTCTGGTATTTAATTGTAGATGTTTTTAGTAGTCTGCTCTATCGTGAGGCACCGTAACATCTGCTTTGCAAATAAATAAGTAGGAGAGGAAACCGTCTCCTGTGTGAAATAAGCAAATATGCGCAGCAGTCTTCAACAACTCAGCCCTTGAATGCGTAAGACCAGTTTAAGAAGATCCGTATTCAGACAAATTGCTTTCTTATTGTGTTTCTGCCATTTGAGCCTAGTGGGCTTATGTTTTGGTTGAGAACATGATTTTCCTTTTTCTGTTTTCCTGATGAGGGAAGGAATTTTTGCATCAGATATGAACAAAGAAATGGAAATATGTATTGCACTGCTTTCTTTCCCCCCTTGGTTCACATTTCCCTTCCCAGAGTATTTTGAAAATAGAGCTGTAGACAGTGCTGGTAGTGAGTTTGGACTCTGCATTCTTAGAGACGGCTGGTCTGTTTAAAGAGCCATTTGCACTTTTTTGCAGAGCCCTTGGTAAGGCCAGGTTTGTCAGCAACCAGGAGCCACGGCATATGGCATTGGCCTGGCAAGTACAGTGCTATGACACTTACCCTTTAAGTTATAGATGTATGCTTCAAAACATCTTAGCTATGCAACCAAATCAAGGTGTAATGTGAGAAGTGCCTTTTTCCTTTGTTAAGTATAATGGTCTAATTGACACAGAAATGAAAAATAGCTAAGGGTATATTGCAAAAAGGTTTGACATGGGGCTATATCGAAAGCCAAGGAGAGCACTTTCAGCTCTTGATAAATTAATGTTTAACTGGTGGTTGTTCTCTGGTAGCTAACATGTGAGTGTTGTAACCTTAGATCATGTGAGAAGTATTGGGTTGCAAATCTCCATTTTGAAGGGGGTTGCCTTTGAGTCTTTTCTCCCAAACTTAGTGGAGTGAAGATGTAAAATGAAGCTCCCCTGAAGGGAAACCAAACAGCCTGGAGGCTGGAATATAGCCTGTGGAGAGAGAGCGAGAAAAAGAACTTTTCTTTTAGGTCTGTTTGGATTATTTCATATTTTTTTTAGATGCTGAGCCTGTGCTGGACAGCACAAGACATTGTATGGATATTTTGGGTGTATCATTGGATGCATTCTGTTTTATTTTAAAGACTTCTGCCAGTAAAAGTTTGAATAATATTTTTATGGGTCTGGAAAATGATTTATTCCAAAAGGAGTCAATTTTTATGCTTCCGGTCACTTCAAGCTGCACAGTATTAATATCTGCAACATCCTTTACCTCTGGATAAAAAAAGTTCTTTGATACAAAATAAAAGAAAGCTAGGCATGTGATGTTATTTTAAAGAGAGCGTAATTTTACTATCCATCATAGTAAATTGAATTTGGGGCATAGTGAAGCATTTGCAATACTTCTAACGGTGCATATTGTTGTATACATGTCAATTGGCATATAGCCCACCCGCTGCCATTGAGATGTATGTTTTGTATCAACTCCTACACCTGTATTTTCCAAAAATGCTAAGAAGCATGATTTTCTGAATTAAAACAAATGGCACACTTTGCTCTTACATGGCCTAACAATAAAACTTTTAGCATACCAGAGAACTGCTTGCTCTGAGAGGAGCCCAAGTCCGGTTTCTGCGTGAGTCACTTTTCTGAGTGACACTCCTGGTTGAAAGAAACCAGCTCACAACAGTGACTCGTACAAAGATGCAACAGGACCCCTCCCCTGAGCCACTGTCTCTTTTTGTTAGGTGGCTGAACACTCCATTCACACCTAATGCAGAGTTGAGGAAAAATTTCCCGCCCCATTTTAAAGAATCACAAATTGTGTTTATTTATAATATTATTTCTATACTGCTCTCACGTAAGATCAGGGTGGTATGCAACAACATTTGGAAGCAATACAAAGCAGTTGCAGACCCTCCAAGTGTCCCTATTTTCTGGGGACAGTCCCCGATTTATAGAAGCCGTCCCAGTTTCTGATTTAATTCTGGAATACTCTGCCTTTCCTTAGTAGAATTTGGATTTGATATCCCGTGTTATCACTACCCAAAGGAGTCTCAAAGTGGCTAACATTCTCCTTTCCCTTCCTCCCCCACAACAAACACTCTGTGAGGTGAGTGGGGCTGAGAGACTTCAAAGAAGTGTGACCAGCCCAAGGTTACCCAGCAGCTGTGTGTGGAGGAGCGGAGACGCAAACCCGGTTCACCAGATTACGAGTCAACTGCTCTTAACCACTATACCACACAGGACGTCCCTGTTTTCATAGGAGATATCCCTGTTTTCATTGGAGAAATGTTGGAGTGGATGCAATAATCGAATGGCTAACTACTTAACAGTCACTTTAAAGTCTTCAAGAGACATCAGGGAATCATAGAATTGGACAGTTGGAAGGGAACCACAAGGGTCATGTAGTGCAACGCCCTGTGGTGCAGGGATCCATGCCATAGCTCAATGGCCAAGAATCTGCTTTGCATGCAGGAAGTCCCAGGTTCAGCTCCTGGAATCCTCAGGTAGAGCTGGGAGGGACTCCTGCCTGAAACCCATGGAAAGCTACTGCCACTCCATGTAAGACAACACTGAGCTAGATGGACTAATGCTCTGCCCCAGTAGAAGGCAGCTTCCTATGATCCCTAATTTCGAAAGTAAGGAGGCCAGCTGAATCTCTGCCAGCACAATGTCCCACAGCCTGGGGCCAGCAATACTAAATGTCTTGATTTCTGGTTAAGGCAGGTCAGGCCTCTGTAACATGGGGGGCAACTAACGGTGCTCCTCTAAATGACCTCAGTTATTTATTAAGGCATTAGCTTTATTATGGAATAAAATTTCACGGACTACAACCCACTTCATCAGATGAATAAAATGTTATCCAGAGTTGCAGACACATAAACACGGAGGTATTTCAAAGTTGAGGCTGCAATGTCAAACCTTGGAATTACAATTCTTCAAAATGCTCAGTGCTATCACTTGTGAAATGAAAGGGGGCACAATGGATTTCAATCACACTACATGGTTCAATTGGCTTACCATTGCCAGGATATAAAGACAAGTGTTTTTCATGAATGTCCACCATTAATGAGGTAATTATGATCTTTTCTGCAATTCATTTCTATCTGACCTCACTGTTTACAATCTGTGCCACACCCTCCAACATTTCTCTGATGAAAATAGGAGTGTCCTAAGGAAAAGCGGGACATTCCGGGATCAAATCCGAAACTGGGATGACTTCTGTAAATCTGGGACTGTCCCTAGAAAATAGGGACACTTGGAGGATCTGTGGCCACCATGAATCAGGTAATTATGACCGTTGTCATAGCCTGGAGCCATATAAGTCATAGCACAACAGTAAGGAATGTTAGCTTCTGAAGGGCTCTTTCTTAAATGGTGGCAGAACTTGAGAAATGGGTCTGCTCACTGTGATCTTTGACCTTGAAGAGCCAGGGGAGTATGTATACAGTGATGGTGTAGAGAGGAAGACGCTTAGGTGGCTGGGTACTCTCACCTAGGCCTCTGTGTGACTTGGGCCAGGCACAAGGGGGACAACTCAATGTGGATGAATCCAACTCTGCAGGGCTTGATGTTCACCTCTGTAATTGTGCAGCCATCAGCTGAATTTTTCCGTCTCATTCTGGGGGAGGTGACTGGCTTCATCTCATTCCATTTGCTTCTAAATTGATCTTGCTTGCTCTGTGGCAAGGGGGTCACTCAGAGAAAATGGAAAAAGGCTGACCTGTCTGCCTCCTGGGGACTAACTCTCTAAAATGCCTGGTGCTTTCTTGATGGAAAAGTTCTGGTTTACAGACAAAAACAAAAAACCAAACCAAACCAAAACCCCACCAGTGAAGCACTGCAGCCTTTTGATGAGAAGCTAATTGACAGCATCAGACACCCTCCTTTATTGAAGGACTCCTTCAGATGGACAGACCAAGGCTCTGGCCTCCAGGCCAGCTGGCAGGTCTGAGGTCCAATTTTACCTCCATACAAGAATTAATAAATACGTCTCTTTCTGCACCTATGTTTTTCATTGATAGTCAAGTGCGTATGTCTTAACACTATTAGCTCGCTTTTATTTTGCATCAAACATGGGTTGATAGGAAGAGGGCTGAGATGAAAACCCTCACTGTTCTTCGTGAACGTATTTGTTAGAGTTGAAAGTCAAGCTACCTATCCCACTTCAGGGACCTTTTGTGTAGAGGTTGCTTTAAATATACAGTGGTACCTCAGGTTAAGAACTTAATTCATTCCGGAAGACGGCTCTTAACCTGAAACTGTTCTTAACCTGAGGTACCACTTTAGCTAAGGGGCCTCCCGTTGCCACCACACGATTTCTGTTTTCATCCTGAAGCAAAGTTCTTAACCTGAGGTACTATTTCTGGGTTAGCGGAGTCTGTAACCTGAAGCGTCTGTAACCTGAAGCGTCTGTAACCCGAGGTACCACTGTATTTAAGAAGTGTGGTCCTCATTCTGAATTGACCTGGTTTGGTCTCAGTGACATCTGCACAGTGCCCGTGTAGCTAGCTGGGATCTGCCGTGTAACTGATTCGGGAAACATTCCTGCTGCTTTGAATTGGTTGTTTTGCCTGCAGCAATTTCATGTTTGGCCCATAAGAAAAATGTCAAGCCTATGGGTTCTCCAGAGCTTATCACCAGGCCAGATGGGAAATAAAGCAGCCGTTGGGTGACATATGCTAACTTCTAGTGACTCTAGACAAAAGTGAGCTTGATCTGCAACAGATAAACCTAGGCAATCCAGGAGCCAGGCACTGAGAGACTCCATTTGGCAGATATGCTATCCCAATCTCTCAAAGTGGGATCAGGAACAGAGGCAATCTCCCCTTGACATTTATGTTGTCCGTTTGCCTGTTGTGACTCTGGGATAAGAAGCTTATAAGACCTACAGGGGCATGAAAGTCACTGGGAAATTGCCACAACTATTTTCATGTCATCTTTTCAATTGTGGCTAAGAACATAGGAAGAGCCTGTTGAATCAGGCCAGTGGCCCAGCTATGGAATTCTCTCCCCAGTGAGGTCCACCTGGTACCTTCGTTGACATATTTTCAGCGTCGGGTAAAGACTTGCCTTTCCCCGCAGGTCGACTGAGACAATGTTGTTTTACCGTTAGTGCATAGCTGTCAACTTACAGATTTGAAAATAAGGGACTAGCAGCCTTGAAAAGAAGGGATCAGCAGCCAAAATAAGGGATTTTCCGAACACAGGTATGTTCAACTTCTGAGCCCCTCCAAGCCAAAGGCAGAAAATCCAGCCAGCAGCCAAACGAAGCCTCAAGCGGTGGTTCCCACAGCGCAGCAACCCGGCAAAGGGGATGCAGCAAGGAAAACCACCGTCACCTCTCTGCTGGGAAGCGCTGAGCAAAGGCGATGTGGCCGATTTGATTGGCACAAGGCATGCAAGCTCCACCCCCCAGTCGTTCTTAGACTCCTTATTGGGTGAGCAACGCAGCCAAGCAACACAGTTGGAGCCTCCCTCCTCCCTGGCCGGCAGGGAGGGAGGGAGAGGAGCTGCTTCCTCTGAAACCTGGGAAATTTAAGGGACATCATCAATAAGGGACAGCAGCGGGACACAGTGCTGGGATAAAGGACTTTCCCGCCAGATAAGGGACAGTTGACAGCTATATTAGTGTGATACCAAAGTTTCCTGTGGCTGTCAAGGGGTGTGGGGTGGATGTGAGTGTGTGTATGACTTAATGATTTACAATGTATTTAAGTTTTTAAAGATAAGCTGCTTGAAGGCTTGGTAACAACAAATTAAATGATGATGATGATGCAGCCACTCATTTGATGACAGTCAAACTCATCGTGTTATTTTAAGACAAGTAGCATCCAAGCGTGTTGTTAAATTGAAGTTGTCATGTGATGTCAAAGGAAAAAGAACGAGTAAACAGTGAGCTCAAGGAAAGAGCTAGGGTGATGGTGGGAGGATTGGACTATCCTAGATGGCTAAAAAACCCTCTGTGGTCATGGCATTCTTAAATCTCTAATTACTGGGAGCTACAATTCAATGAGAGGAGTCAAGCCATTCTAATTACTCTATGGACTTGGAGAGAGGTGGACCAAACTGCTCTGCCATCAAAGAACATTGGGCTGACTAGGGAGGAGGGATAGGCGTCGTAACTTCCAAACCAATCCATTTGCAGCTCTAAAGCCATTTGCAGCTTTAGAGTCTTAGTAGCACAAATTTTATTCCTGCTCTTTTGCTAGAAGGAAGGATACAGCTCAGTGGTGCTGATTCCTAGTTGGCTGGGAGCTAGATTCTTTTAGTCCTGTACTTAATATTATGTTGTGGAAGGCTTAGGTGTGTTTTAAGCTCGAGGGGATGAAGACTTGCTTCAAATATGGGTTGTGACGCTTCCTTCCACAGGGCAGTGAAAGTGCTAGGGTGAGGCATTGGTGTCCGCCTGTTTGGTGTTGCGGTTGTTACTCTTCTCCGAAGGAATAATGATTCCTAATTGTGTGCTGTATGCTGCAAAGCTAGAATATCATCTATCGGGAAGTAAAAGTGTAATAACTTGTTTGACTTTGCATCTTTTTTGTAAGTGGCACCATGGTAGAGATATTTTATTGGGAGAGGGTGGGAAACAGGGTTTTTTATGGTGAAAGAAGATTCTCAGCATGGTTGAAAGTTCTATTGACAAACAGATTTAAGATTAAATGACAAAAAAGCAGCACTTGGTTCTGGTGATTTGATTTTTTTTTTAAAAAATTCCACATACAGTGGTACCTCGGGTTAAGTACTTAATTCGTTCTGGAGGTCCGTACTTAACCTGAAACTGTTCTTAACCTGAAGCACCACTTTAGCTAATAGGGCCTCCTGCTGCTGCCGCGCCGCCGGAGCATGATTTCTGTTCTCATCCTGAAGCAAAGTTCTTAACCTGAAGCACTATTTCTGGGTTAGCGGAGTCTTTAACCTGAAGCGTATGTAACCTGAAGCGTATGTAACCTGAGGTACCACTGTATTAAGGATTTAGCTCCTCCTGAACAATAATCACATGTGATCCGAAACAAAGGTACAAAGGGGCAAGGAACTGTAGTGTCTTCCCTAAAATGGTGCCGATGCTATGACATTTGAAGCATAATTCGAATATAAATGAAAAATGTTCAATGGTGACAAAAATGTGAACTTTCAAAGACCAGTTGTTTTACTTTGTGATGGTTAGGGGACTTCTGAGGGTAGCGCTACACAGTGACTTGCAGGGAATGCCAAGCCATGGTTTAGTGTAAAGTCATGGGCCTGTGGATGACTGGAGAGATCAGTTTTCACACTCCTAGCGTGGTTCTCTTGCTGCTATGAGCTAAGCAATGGTTTGCCTTAGCCCACAGGCAGATTTGCAAACCACAGAAATTGTTGCAGACGCCACACATGCTAATAACATTTGCCATTCTTCCATTCTTCCATTGCTACAGCATGGGACAGCTTTCTGATATTTTTAAATAGTTCAATCGGTTGTTTAGGCAATATTGAAATGTATGCTGTACTTGGGTATGAGCACAGCACTGAGTGGACATCAGTGAATGAAGAAAGAGATGTGTTTTCACCAGGTAGCTCAGTTGAGTGCAAGCCTTGCAGCTACACCCCATGAATCCCATGTGTATGTGTGTGGGCGACCACTGGGGGACAAACATATTTCCATCTCCATTAGCAAGGAGGCAAGAATCAGCGTAACATAGGATGGCAACTACATTGGGATCCATCTTCCGCAGGTTCAGGATTCATGCCATGGGCTTAACCACTGTGGATATAAAAGAGTCTGTCCCTGCTGGAAGAACGAATTACATTGCATACATGTGTGTTCATGCACATTTCAATGAAAATGGTAAAATTATGGTATGTAGTCCACTTATGAAACCATGGGAATACAAAAAAAGGTGTGTTCTTCCACATCAGATTTTACAACTGTTTAAGTCTGCATTAGGGTTGTTTACTTCATTCGTTTTGCCAATTTCAAATATTTGATATCCATCCATTACTCAAATGGCCATTTTGGAAAACAGCCACCATTGCCAAACAATGTTGAATTTGAATTGATCCTATGGTCTGCTTTGATCTGCTTTAAAAAAACACATGCATTTGGGCCCGATTTCATGCTTTTACTATGACAGGAGCAAGTCTTGGTCATGTTGCACTGATCAGATTTTTCTCCAGCATGATTTTATAACAGGCCCCAGTACTACTCTGATTTTTGTCTGGTGTATATAAATAGACAATGGGAAGAATATTAGGCATGCATAATAAGTAATCCTTCCAGAATATGACAACCATTAACAAAATACATGAAAGCATCAATAGTAAAGTTCAGGTTTCATAGCCCATGAAAGAGAGGCTGTATGAACTTTTATTAAGTCTACGAAGCCACAAGCCTGAATTACCTGCAAGTTACTTTTGCAGTCCTTAGTCTCAACATCTCTTGCTTGCAGACCTGCTGATGTGAACAGATCAGTATTGGGGATCAGAATTAGAGATAAATCGTCCCCCCCAAAAAAAATTGAATTTCAGAACTCAAGATTCGAAATGGCACAGGATGACCTAAAGACCACATATTTCACATATCCAATACCTCTTAATCCAGATGTGTTATCAATTCAACCATGTTTTTAATTTATGTGTCTTGTTTGTGGAGTGATTATCTTTTATGCTGAAGGGAGCATGTGAAATGAAGGGAGCTGAACAGTCACCTGCCTCATCTTCCCACACTTTGTCATTCCTAGCCTGCCTACAATACCAGAAGGGGCCCATCTTCCTCCATTTCACCCCCAAGCCCTCCACCAATGCATTGTGGGAAGTGGGGTCTCCTCACACCTCTCAAGCTCAGTCTTGTTCACACAGTCAAGGAACACGCTCACACCAAGAATTCTACCCTATGGCGATTCCTCCACATGCAGTGCTCTGCTTCTACATGGAAGGATTTTGCAAAAGATTATGCAGGTTTGCCAGTTGGTGTCTTAAAAACTAGGTAAAGATTAATATAGGTAGTATTGTTTGCTGCCTCTTTACCTATTTGCTTTAAGAAATCTAGCTCCAGAAGCCGAACTACACGTTATATGCAGATATATACAACAATGTTGGGACATGGGTGCCACTGTGGGTTAAACCACAGAGCCTAGGACTTGCTGATCAGAAGGTTGGCGGTTCGAATCCCCGCGACGGGGTGAGCTCCCGTTGCTCGGTCCCTGCTCCTGCCCAACCTAGCAGTTCAAAAGCATGTCAAAGTGCAAGTAGATAAATAAGTACCGCTCCGGCGGGAAGGTAAACGGCGTTTCCGTGCGCTGCTCTGGTTCGCCAGAAGTGGCTTAGTCATGCTGGCCACATGACCCAGAAACTGTACGCCGGCTCCCTCGGCCAATAAAGCGAGATGAGCACTGCAATCCCAGAGTCGGTCACGACTGGACCTAATGGTCAGGGGTCCCTTTACCTTATATACAACAATGCCCTGATGAGGTTTTTTACGAAAGGAAAAATAGCCTTGGGAAGATGTGGTTTTTCACTGAACAATTAAGTGTTTTTGTAGGATAATGCTATGCTTTAAAATCTTTTATTGTTCCTAAAATATTGGCTTTTTAATGTATTTATTAGCACCACTCCATGCTGTCTAATTTTGATTGGATCTTTTCACTGCCTGTCAGCAGTTACTCCCAATTAGAAGATGGCATCATGTTAGAGGAGTCATATTCACATTCATTCGTTCTCTGTTTCCCTCTTCCCCCACTGACCCCGAACACACTCAAAGACTGACTATACTAAGGGCAAAACTAGATATGGCACAAGTTATACAATTAGCAATTGTGCAAATGGCTTTTTGAAAGTATATTACAGGTGTCAGGGATGGGGGCTGAACAGGACCATGGCCTGTAGGGACAGGAAGTTTTAAACACTCCCCCCCCACTGCAGTCCCAATCCACCCAGCCCCTTGCACCTGTTGGTTTGCAATGGGAGAAAGGCACTATTCCAGGCTGGGACTCCTGGGAGGGGTAGTGGTGGCAAAAGTGGCAAAGTGCCCTACCCCATGTCAGGGTCCCATATTGTATCAGGCCCCTAAATACCTGCAGTTAACTTTCAAAATGCCATTCAAGCAATTGCTAATTGTATGAATGGTATTCACATCTAGCTTGCCCCTGGGCTCTTCCAGACAACCTATTTGTTGAGTATTCATCCCCATTTGCTTGCACAAAGCTTCAGCAGAAGTGACAATTATATCCAATCTTTATTGAGCATTTGTTTCCATTTCTTTATGGGGGAGGTATGTGACTAATGACAGGGATGCGGGTGGCGCTGTGGGTTAAACCATAGAGCCTAGGGCTTGCCGATCAGAAGGTTGGCGGTTCGAATCCCTACGACGGGGTGAGCTCCCGTTGCTCGGTCCCTGCTCCTGCCAACCTAGCAGTTCAACAGCACACAGTGCAAGTAGATAAACAGGTACCACTCCGGTGGGAAGGTAAACGGTGCTTCCGTGCGCTGCTCTGGTTTGCCAGAAGCGGCTTAGTCATGCTGGCCACGTGACCTGGAAGCTGTACGCCGACTCCCTCGGCCAGAAAAGCGAGATGAGGCCGCAACCCCAGAGTCGTCCGCGGCTGGACCTAACGGTCAGGGGGGCTTTTACCTTTACCCTTTATATGACTAATGAGCATTTGTCCTGGAGTCATCCCAATTTGCCTGTGGGCTGTTTATACATCTTCCCGTTAATCATTTGCCCCTCCCACACTTCAAAATACGTTTCTCCTTCACTTTCCAAACTGCAAAAAGGCCTAATTCTTTTTAAAAGTGGTGTAGTTGCACTAGGGCAACAAAGTGCTTTAGTCAACTTTAATTGTGCAGCTCTAAACTTGCGGTATGTGCTTAAATATGTGACAGTCTGGAGACACCCAGATCCTCTTTGCAGTTCACACACACGTGTAATCTAACTAAAGGAAGTACTTTTCTTCTTTAGAATTCTTATTCTCTACATATGCAAATGTATGCCACTGTGAGTAAAACTCATACAATTATATCAGCCAAGATTTCTCTTAATTACACGAAAGCCCTAATAATTAGAGTTAGATTATGTGGTTAGTGAAGCCTTTAATATGGTAGACTTAAAAATCTCACCAAGCTGTCTAAAAACTACGAAGGCTCAATATCTTCACAGGTTTTTAAAGGCGTGTTCACACAACTGGCGAAGGCATGGAGATTCCAGGTAGCTCTTTTATCATCAGATGAGCTCCATGCTACTATACTGATGCCATAAGAAAACATGGTTGTGTGAATCAGTCCTAGACAATAACATTAACAGTACAATCCTATGCCTGCCTGCTCAGAAGTCCCCTTGTTTTCTGTCAGGCTTACTCTCAGAGCAGTGTGCATAGGATTGCGGCCCAAAACTGCAGTCCACATGTCAGGGGCTCGGGAGCAAGAGCACAGGGGAGAGAGGAAATGGAGAGCGAAGGGGAAGAATCCGAGGGTAGCGTAGGGGAGTCTGACAGTGACCCGAGAGATTCCATGAGCTTCTCCAGCGAATCAGAAGATTCCCAGAAGGGGGCGCCGATGGTCAGGGCAAGGGGGGTCCCAGGGGGGATGCACCAGAAACAAGGAGCCAGCGGGGAACCCCAAAGCAGCAGCGGGGGATCAGGACCAGTTTCCCCACCAGAGCGTAGTGGGGGGGAGGAGTCACATGTGTCAGGACCAGCGTCTCCTCCAGCGGGGAGAGAAGATGAGTCAGGGCTGACCACGCCTCCATCGGAGAGTGGGGGAACGGAGGGGAGGTCAGTTGCAGCTAGCCTCCCCGAAGGGGGAAGCAGTGACAGCAGCAGTGAAACGGTCAGGAGGAAAGTTGCTGGCTGGGCGCACGCGCCAAGTTCAAATGTACAGGCGCGAGGAACAGCAGGAGACCCGGATTGGGAACCAGCTCCTAAAGCCCGCCGGAGGGAGGGGGAAGGCTCAGGGGATTCAGCGTCAGAAGAGTCTAGAAAGGGCGAGACCCCGACGGACAGGCGGAACCAGAGGCGGAAAGAGCAGAGGAAGAGGTGGAGCAAAGCTAGAGTCTTAAACTGGTGTCTGGGGGGAGGAGACTCAGACGGAGCATCAGCGGTCTGAAGTTTGAGACGTAGAGCTGCACGCTGCGGCTCTGGAAGTGAAACTGAACTTCAATAAAGACTTTTGTACTTAACAACGAAGCAGCGTTGGTCCTTTGTGAGCTGGGACCTCGGGCAGCTCTGACACCACATCACATTGATTTGGAGCAAGGATCCATTAACATCCATGGGATTTACTTCCACACAGACATGCTTAGGCTTGAGGTTTTTTGGGTGTTTGCCCCCATCTCATAGGAATATTTCATTCCCTCTCTACTTCATGCACGCCAGAAGAATTGGACATCATCCTATCCTATTTTCAGTCTAATCACAGCAAGCTTTTTCACATACCCTCTAACATTATTGCTTAATGAATAGTGGTGATTTTCAAAAGCTGCCATAAATGACTAACTGAAGCCTTAGTGATATTTTGCAATCTTCTTTCTTTGTAGTCATAAATTTCTCATTGAGAAATTATTAAATACACCTACTACACCACAAACATTAATCACCTGGAACATTTGTGTGCCTTAAGATGAAATAATAAAAAAAGGTTCATTCATCTAATTTGCCTGCCTGATTTTTTTTATTTCTAAAATTGTATGCGTGCATAGTCTTAGTGGACCACAAACTTTTTTTTTCTTTTTTCAGCAACAGTGTGGCCATTCACTGCAACATATGTCTGCAATGTACTTCTTGCATTTGAGGAAGTCTATGAAATAAACTCACTTTGCAATAAGCTTGCTACGCTTTAAGGTGCCACAATTATTTGTGTTTCTTTATTTTTTGGAATCATGTTGGTTATACTAGAAAAACCAGTGGCCTCATACTGATGAATGCAATTAATAGTCCCAGATGGCCATGCATGAGCCTCCCAACAGATGCATTCATTAAATCAATGGCACTCAGATGTACATCAGCAACAACGGCAATCTCCCTTGCTGAACTGGAACTCATACATTTTCCCATTAATGATTGCATATAGATGCTATTCAACTCTCTCGCTTTCCCCCAATAAACTGGTTGGGCATGTTCCCAATGATTTTGGCAGGACTGGACTATTTTTCCTTCACTTTTCTCCTGTCATTAAAACAAGCTCCTTCAGTTATGTGTAATGCCTCAAGCGTAAGGGAGATGGGTGAGAGTCCTGGATCCAATGATTTCTTTTTTTAAAAAAAGAATTTAAGTTAAACTTTAACAAGTTTAATACTCGAGTGTAACACGCAGCTCTCATGACTTCCCATTCCCCACCCCTGAGCACTGATCTTTGGAACAACTGGAGTTTTAAGACAATTTCAAACTCCAAAACAGCTACCTAAAGCATCTATACAAATAAAATTAAACTCCCTTTGCTTATATATGGCCATTTTTAAAAATTTAAGTTTGTGCCTAAGTTTTTCACAGTACAGTTGATCAGAAAACCTGCTTTATTTCCCTATTTAAAGGATAGGTGCAAACTTTTTTTTTTTTAAAGTCCCAACCATGAGAGATATATGCATGTGCTTAACTTCCATGTGCAAATCAACGGGACTTAAAAGTGTTGAGCTTTCAGCTGGATTGTGAGGTGTGGTGCCTTTTTCTGCACTGAAAGATGCTTACCACAGAAATTTTCCTGTTTTGTGTTCCACTTTAATGTGCTTAATGTAGGAGAGACATTGGAGGTGGTGTGTGTGTGTGTGTGTGTGTAATATTGCCATCTTGCTCTGTTTGGAAGCTTCCCAGAAATTCTTGCTTGGCTCTGTTGGGAAAAGAGTGTTGGACCACATGGTTCAATCTAGCATAAGCAGTCCTTTAAATACCAGGCATCTGTTCCATCTAAAGAGAAGGACATTTAATCCCAATGAATTCAATGGAAACGTTTCCAAGCACAATTCAAAGTGCTGGTGCTGACCTTTAAAGCCCTAAACTTCTTTTGCCCTGTATACCTGAAGGAGCGTATCCACCCCGCATTGTTCAGCCCAGACACTGAGATCCAGCTCTGAGGGCCTTCTGGCAGTTCCCTCATTGCAAGAAGTGAGGTTACATGGAACCAGGCAGAGAGGGCCTCCTTGGTATCAGATGTCAAGGAGATAAGCAACTGATTTTTAGAAGATATCTGAAGGCAGCCCTGTATTGGGAAGTTTTTAATGTTTGATGTTTTACTGTGGTTTTATAAATCACTGGAAGCCACCAAGATTGGCTGGGGCAACCAAGTCAGGCAGGATATTATTATTATTATTATTATTATTATTATTATTAATTTAACAACAATCACTAGTTTTAACCCCTTCACAATGAATAGGACAGTAAATGCATAACTTTGGATGGACACACACACACACACACACACACACGCCAACAAGCACCTCAAAATATTTCTTTTAAATTAAACCTGAATAAACAGTTGTTAAAAATGTTTAACTCTGCAAATTTGAGGTTACTTAACGTGAATATACGTTTTGGTTTTCTTAATGGCCACAACAGCCCAGCCAAACTGAGGTATGAGTCAATCCGATTCAAAATGGAACTCAAGTTAGACATGAGAAAAGTCCCATCACATCCCTTTCAATAGGGTTTGGTTGTGACTGATGTTTGCTGAATTGTGCCCACTGTACTATTCCCACAAAAAGATGCAATTCAGCACAGAAGCTTCCTGGTTTACTTCTGTAAAATAGGACAATGTCCTTTACCCATAATGGCAAATATCCATGCACACACAAGACATATAGGTCTGTGACGCTTTCGATTACATCTGTTCTTTTGGCTTGGGGAGGGAAATTTATGTATATATGCTGGGCTATATCCAAGTAACTTGGAGTAGACCCATTTGAAATGAATGCAACATAGTCATAGTCACTACTTTCTATGGGTCTACTCTGAGCAGAACTAACACTGGATGCAATTTGTTATTTTAAAGGCAGGGTAGGGAGACTGATAGCATGTACAGTGTATTCACATAACTGGTAGCCTTCTCTGCCCTGGTTTTAAACTCAGAAGCATAGACCTAGCACAGTCAACCAGGGAATTATCTCATGGGACTCCCATTAAAATGAATGTGAGTTGTTCAAGAGCACAGTACTATTGAAGACTGCAGATCCCCTTCAGATCAACAATGGATTTCACAATAGAGGATTACGACTTTGGTTTGTTTGTTTATTTTTTACTCTGTGGGTGGTTTTCATCCTAAATAACTTAAAATGAAAGCGCTCTGTGAAATCATGAAGTCCCAAATGATAGGGTGGGACTTTATGATACATTCTAGTGTAGAGTTTCTCCAACTTTGTTTACGGTGAGCCCTCTTAAAGCTGGAAGCATGCTGCCTACGATTTTCCCAAACAAAGATTTTTTTTAAAAAAAAAACCTACAAAAGCAAGCCTGTAGAACTTGTGATCCATCATGCTGAATACAGTGCAACAACTCCAAGATACATATCTGTAAACTGCAATGATTTAGGTTGCAGTTTGCAAAAATTAGCTTGATGGGTCCTTCGGGTTCATCATGTCTATGGATTTTGCTTTGAGGTTTAGACCTGGCTCTCACACAAGATGGTAAAATCCCTGCCCAGACTGCACCACTTCAGCTTGCTAACGCTGGAATATATGACTAAATTCTCCTACTCACAAACAAACAAAACCCCAGCACATAAAAACTGGTTAGCGAGAAAACCCTGATTAGCATGTAGGTAGATGCTCTGCAGCCACAATTAGCCATGTGAGCCAGCATCTACATTCTGAAGTAGCAAAGACCAGATACGTGCTTACCTTCTCATGCATAGCTTGAGATAATGAGGCCTCTCTCATTTAAGGTTTTCTTTCTTTTTCTTTTTTAAAGGATTCCAGACAGAGCATCTCAATCAGCTTATACCAGAATGCTCTGGCTCAGTGAGATGGTTTGAGGGCTCCTGTTTAGAAGCCAGTTCCAAAACTTATGGAAGCCACTATAACTGCATTCATGCTGAAATCAGGCTAACTGAACCGTATAGGACTACAGGGCCAGCTTTAATATGACAGCTTTCTTGGAGTGTATTGCATTTCCATGTAGGAAAGAACATGTAAAGCGCAAGTAGATTGGGACCAAACAGTCTGCATGCTCGCCCCCAATATAAATGCTGTCCATGTAGGAAATCTGTCATTATTTAAAGCATTCTCATGGTCTAAACAGCTCATCACAAAGCAAACTGTTCCTGGACTGCACTACTACAGGTTTCAGTTATGGGGTCACACATTTGAACACTCCATAATAAAATAAAAAATTGGAAAGTAATAGAATGTTAGCATGCCTGCAGAAATGGCTAGACTAGGAGCCATTTTCATCCTAATGGGCTTTTAACATACACACAAACACACACACACATGAGCAGTGCTATTTTTGTAGAAAAGAGGTGCTGGAAGTCACCCAGAACACCTCCCTTGTTCTCTTATAATGGCAATGGCGCCCACTTTAGAGGGGCCAGAACTGAGTTCTGGTCAGTTCTGGCTGGGGAAAAAAAGCCCTGTACTTATGGTCTGCCTAGCCCAGGAACAGTTTTAACCACATGATTAGCTATTTGTCTGGACCTGTTCTCGTTCCACTGAAAGATGCCAATAAGAATAGCGCATTGACCACACCCTTTAATGTAGGAAGAAGTATGCAATGCGAGCTTTTAAAAAAGAAATTTGGTTGTTTTTATTTAGATACTTCAATAGGGATTTCAAAACTTAACTTAGGCACCAGTTTATCTTACAAAATTCCTGGCCGTATATACATCCAAAATGCGGCCTGACTGCACTGTAGTTAAGGGGACACGATTTGCTAGGAACTTGTCTTCCAAATATCCCTGTGAAGAAGATGGGAGGAGTACAATGGTACAGCCATGCTGTTCTACAACTCCTATTCATTAAACTAAAATAAAACGTGTTGGAGATGTTTCTTGTGGACTAGGCCCAAAAAGGATCCACCGAGATAGAATCTATACTAGTCTAGAGAGTAAAGAAATGAAGAAAGAAGGAAGTGCAGTCCTTCAAACTAGGTCTTATGCACTAGATAAGCCTTGTGCTTGCTCTCAGCAAAGGAGAATCTTTTACATAATTTATAATAATAACAGTGGCTCTAACCTTTGAAAAAATGTGAAGCTACCTTGTGAACCGGATTAGTTGCTTTGATCCAGTTACCTAGGGTGCAGGTTTTGCTTAGTTTTTAAAGGTATATAGTTTTAAATGTTCTAAGGCATTATTATTTTTTTGCATTTTAGATTATACAAAGTGTGCAAGTCGAAACAACTTCAGATAACAAAGTAGTGCAGAGAGGCTTTTACCACTGTTGGACTTTTAATCTAAGGCTGCAGATTTTGACTTTGTTCAGATCCTTAATCAAAAAATAATCTTCTGTACATCGCAAAAATAGGACAAAAACTGTTTTCCTTTAACACTGTCTCTGTTGATAACGCTCACATTCCACAGCAGTCTCCTAAAATGAATTATTATTAATATTTATATAGTGCCATCAGTGTACACGGCACTTTACAAAGTAATATTAAGCAGCAGACAGGTCCCTGCTACAAGGAGCTTAACGAAGGGGTGGAATTTTAAATGGAATTCTGTCTTAATACATAGTAGCAAGAATAATAGGTGAACGATATGAGCTGAAGTCTCTCTCTTTCATCCCTTTGAACAGCTCTAAATTAAGCCTTCCTTTTTATGCCAGTGTTCCAAAAAATAAAATAAATTAATTGCCTTCCCTGTGCTACCTGATTCATTGACATTCTCTAGCAGACTGAGGGCTAAACCACCCACGATGCCTGAGATTTGTGACCAGATCTCACAATGCACCTTTCTTTCATTTTAAAACAGGTGCAATTGGCTCTGAATTTGATAAGTGCAGCGATGCTGGTGGGGTGTGTGTGTGTGTGTGTGTGTGTGTGTGTTTGTTTCCCCTCTCGCCAGTTTCCCAATTTAAATTGCCCTGGAATATGCTTTTAGCCTCACAGAGGAAAATTCCAGTATTCTAGAAGGGCTACGTAAGCCATCTCTAGGGGTTGGGCATTTAGATCAGAGAAATGATAAAGATGAAAACATTAAATGCTTTCCTCTTCCAGCATTGCTATTCAAAACAAGGCTGGAGCCCCTTGCACCTGTTTAAAAGCAAAATGAATGTCATGAGAGTCGATCACGGGTCTCCTGTGTCACTCGTGGCTTTGCCTCCAAAAAAGCATTTTTGGTGAAACTATTAAAATATCTAGACAAGAGTTTAGTCACTATAATCGGAACCTTTTTAATGCAGTATTATTATTTTCAATGCTCACCTGTTGAATTCTGTCAAATATGTTTTTTTTTATAAACCATACTTCAAAGGAGTTTGGGTAACTCCGCTGAAAATTGTGACCATCAGTTAAGGCTGCTTAAAGCATATATAGATATATGTATATATTATGTATTTATATTTAAATAAAAACTTATTATTCAAGCTTCTCAGATTAATTAATCGGTAACACTAAAATGAAACTACTTACAAGAATAACTGGCTGCATGTGTACAAAATAGGATTAGACTGTTTTAAAACAAAATAAAAAATAAATATAAGCCCTGCTTTGCATTAAAAACACAGAACCTGTTTACAAAAAGGAATGTATGAGACGATTTGGACTTTCCTTCTAGTCAATATAGCATTTCTATTGTAGTAAAGGAACTGATTTGTTAATTCTACGTTGCAATGACTTTACCAAACATTTTCACTATAGACTTTTTGAAAGCTTTTACAGTAAGAAATTATCAACAAAAAGCAGGCACATTAGTGTACAAAAATGTTGCTGTTGATTCTCTCCCCCCCCTTTTTGAAAGTGCAGGTTTATCATGTGCATCTTACAAGACCAACAATGGTTTTAACTCTCACTGAATTTTAAACTTAAAACATAAAATCTCCCAGGAATACTGTAAACATAAGAGGCTTGGATTGAAACTGCTCTCGGTCTCTCTTCACGGTTAGAAATATATTTGCTTGAGAGGGAAAGATTCATCCTTACATTTTGTGTGTGTTTTTCTTATTCTGGCTGGCTTTCTAACGACACAATTTTGTAACTCTTAAAGCTGAGGCTATCACGAAGATTCATTTGAAGGGGGCGGGGGCAGGTGTGTGGGTAAGCCAGGCTGATTCATTAAAACAAAGCAAAACAAATCCGAGCCAAATATGACTGTGTAAACCAACCCTGAAATGTTCGCCATTCAATCAATATCGAAGAGATGGATGAAAAGATTCCACCAGACAAGGGGTAAAATTAAAAGGTACTAAAAGCATCATCCCCAAGTAGGCCCAGCCATCTTTAAGAAACCCAAGAGAAAAATGCACTTTGCTAAAACCTCTAGTATGTAGCTATAGATTTTAGTGATAGAACCAAAAGGAGCAGGAAAAGAGAAATCTCGACAAGGACATATTGGAGAAACCTCCAACAGGTTGCAAAACACTGGCAACTTTCTGAAACTCTGTTCAAGACTTCTCCATCAAAGAGGCGATGAAGAGAAAGTGTGCCTGGTCTTCAGAAAAACGAAGCCAAAGTGGTCTGGACCAATGTTTCAACTTGCCACCAGATCCGCCCCAAGAGCGTGCACCAGCCTTGTCTCATGCTAGGTATCTTACGGGCACCTGCCTCTTTAGACGGAGGGTTCTCGGAGGAGTCCGCACTACTACCACCTGTGGCTTTGGCCTCACCTTGTGCTACTACTGGTCCTGCCAATAAAGTGTTTGTGCTCTGCCCCAATTCGCCTCCTCCTGCCCCTTTCGGTCCAGCAGGCCGATTGTCCAAAGGACGCTGTCCGGTGGTGCCTAGATGCGGTTGGCACAGGGCTCCCTGGGATAGATTTCCTCGTAGGCCGGGGGCTGCTCGTTGGGCAACGGGTAGCAATACGGGTAGGACACCTGGAGGTCGGGGTCCATGGGCGAGTAGCCCGGCAGCTCGACGGAAGGGTGGCCTCCGCAGTGCACCTCCACGCCCGCCTCGTCGAACACGTGGAAGACCCCAACGTTGATGTACGACACGGCCTGGAAGGCGCAATCGCCCCCGGGGGACACATCTGGGTCCTCGCTGGAGAAGATGGAGCCTTGGCTGGGGCGCTGTGGACGCCGTCCAACGCCGGCGCCACCACCACCACCACCGCCGCCCCCGGGACCCCGGCGCCTTCTCCGCCGCCCGCCCGCCACGTGGTGGTCGTGCCGTCGGCGCCGCCGTCGCCGCAGCCCCCTCTGCTGGGCCGCCTTGTAGTTCTTGACCAGCAGCAGGTTGAGGAGCCCCAGCAGGCACTCGAGGGCGTTGAAGATGGTGGAGATGACCAAGCCCCGCTGGTAGTCGCGCAGCTTCTGGCAGCGCAGCGCCGCCGCCGAGCCGTCGGGGCTGCTGCCTGCAGGCCTGGCCCGGGCGGGCGCTGCTCCTGCTCCTCCAACTCCGGCCTGCAGGAGGCAGTAGTGCGAGTACTTCTTCTCCACCAGCGACACCGTGTCGCCGTCGATGACGGCGCCGGCGAAGGCGCTCAGCACGCCCAGCATGAAGACCAGCGCCCCCAGCAGCAGGAAGTTTTGGCGCCCGTTGGCGGGCGCCTTGGGCGGCGCCTGAGGCGGCGCTTGCGAATCCCCGCTCACCGGCACGGCCACCACCTCGCTGCCCGCGTGCCCTCGAGGGGGCGCTGCGCCCGCGCCCTCGGCGGAGGCGCCGTGTCCGGCGTGGTCGTCGGGCTGGCGGCAGCAGAAGAGCGCGGAGCCCAGCAGCGAGAGGCCGGTGGCCAGCAGCAGCCCCGAGTAGAAGGCTCCGGCGGCGCTGCCGAGGCGGAAGGGCTCCCCCTTGAGTTCGGAGCCCAGCGAGAAGCACTTGAGGCCCACGGCGGCGGCGCTCAGCGCGCAGGCGAGCAGGAGGCAGCTGGAGAGCGCGGCGCAGGCTCCCCGGACACTCCACTTCATCCTCCGCGTCTCCTCCGCCGCCTGCGCCTCCTCCTCCGCCTCCGCGCTGCCTCGCCTCGTCCGCCTCCCACCGCCTGCGCCTCCTCCTCCTCCTTCGCCTCCCTCCTGTCCTCATCCTCCCGTGTCCTCCTCGGCGCCGGCGGCCTTTGCCGGGGAGGCGGCCGCCGCGCGCTGCGGGGACATAATGCTGCTGCTGCTGCTGGCGGCGCCAAGAAGGGAGCTGTCCAAATGCTCCGACGACGCCGTTGCTCGGGCTCTCGCTGCTACCGCCACAGCGGCCGCCGCTACTGCTGCCGCTTGCCGCTTGCCGCCGCCTTCGCCTCTCTGCAGGCAGCCGGCAAGCACGGCTCGCGCGCACGCTTCTCCCTCCCCGCCCCGCTGCCTCCCTCTCTCTTATCCAAGCGGCGGCTGCTGTTGCTGCCGCCGCTGCCGTCGTCTCCCGCGCTCCGCCGCCGCTGCTGGGAGCCAATGAATTATTGATGGCAGCAAGTTCCCGCTCGGAGAGGGGCAGCCACGCGCTCGACGGCAGGGGAGGGGCCGGGCCGGCGCAAGTGGGGTGCGCTGGGATGGCATGGGGGGGGGGAAAGAGGTTTCTCTCGGTTTCTCCTCTTTGCTGATGCAGACCTCGTACCACCTCCCTCTCCCCCCACCCCCCACAAGGGCTCAGTAGCGCCGTCCATTCGCACCAAACCGGGAGGAGCGCGTCGGTGGGCAGGTGGGCAGAAGCGGCGCGCGCGCCGGGGGCGCACTGGAAAGTTGGAGAAAGGTCAGCCCGAAGATATTTCCCTCGACGTTTTTCGCGTCTTCTCCCCCCTCTCCCCCCCAAAAAGTGGTAGGTCCGTGCCTTTCTCCCCCCCCCCACCCCCGCCTCTCTTCTTCCACCCCCAACTGAGGTGAGAACTTCGAAGTCTCCTGCACCTGGCAAAGTCCTTCGCGCCCGAAAGGAGGCGCCCGAGTTACCTCAGCGAGAGAGGCTTTCCGCTGGGTTGCAACGAAACGCAGCCCCGGAGAGCGGAGTTAGCTTTGGAAAATAAAAAAAAGTGGGTGGGCGCGTGGGGAAGGGGGCCTTTTCATTCATCAGTAACATGGTGATGAATCTCCGCTGCCTCCTCAGAGCTACACCTGTAAAGCGCGGAGAAGAGGAAAGATTCCCGCCCCTTCCAAGGAGCTGGTGGCGTTGTCGCGAGTTATTTTGATACGCGCCGCTGTCATTTTTAGCACCGAACTAACATGCCGGGGGAGGATGTTTTAGAAAAGGGCGAGATGGGATGTATTTTAAGCAACTGGGAAGAAGCGGAAATTGGCGAGCGGCATGAGGCGTCGGGGAAATCGGGGACGGAGGCCGAAAGTGCTGGTGAAGTTTAATAATAATAATAATAATAATAAATTTTATTATTTATTATTAAAATTATTTTATTACTAGCCCCTAGTGCTCAGGTTGTGCTATCAATGGCTCTCTTCCGCCTCCCCATTGCGGTGCATCTCTTTGCTCACTTTCCTCTTGGGGTGAGGGGCAATAGCCCCCCTGAACTCTGGGGGGGGGGTCTTTCTTCGGAGTAAGCATGCATAATATCAGGGTGCACATCTCCCTGGAGTTGCTGGTGACCAAATGATGTTTTATTTACCACCCCTCATTCTTCCTTAAATGATGATGATGATGATCTTACTCTTTCCCTACAGCTAATAGCTGTTGTGCGCTCTCCGGCTGGCTGGAAATGGATGGAGCAGGAGCGAGCGTGGCTTTGACGACCAAGAGAAAGCAAACGCCTGTGGAGGAGCCTATAAACAGGCTTCTGTCTGGGCTCTGCTGCCCCCCTAAGCATCGGGCTCCAGGGGGAGAGATGCGTGTGTTTGAAAGCAGAGGAGGCGAGGACGAGAACTGACTTTCCATCTCCCAAGCATCGCCTGTCAATTAAAAAGGAACCGTGGAATCAACATGGGGAGGTGACGGAAGGCTTTGCGCTCCTGACAGGGTGGCCACGTAGAATCCGCTTTTGCTGCGCTTCGGGACTTGATCTCTTTCCTCCTCCCTCCTTCCTTCGCTTCTCCAGAGATTTTGATCAGGAGCTTCTGCTGCTTAGCAGTCGGAAGAGATCAGCTCAGTCTCTTCGGCACATTCCTTTCCCTTGCTGGGATTTAAAAAAAGAAGATACCAAGCGGTTTTCATACCAGCAATTACTCAGCGTGCCGAAGACCTTAAACTCCCTTTAATCCAGTTTCTCGTTCACATGGAAGGCAGAACAGGAGGAAGGAGTATTCCCCATTAAAAAAGCAGTATATGCAGCCCCTGCTCCACAGTGGGTCCCCCCCCCCCAGCATTAACAGCTGATTTTATTTGAGGTGGATTTGCATTTCAAAGCTCACATGCAACGGAGTTGAGTATTTAATAGCTGGCTGTTTATTAGATTTCATTTTAGAAGCCTGCCAAATACTAATACAATGATGACAGACTGACTTCGAGGCTGAATTTCACATTTGGAGTTCAGTCGAAATATCTAATAAAAAAAGTCCACATTCAACAGCTGAATATTACGCTTGGAATTTTTCAGACCTATAAAGAAAATACAGCATAGACAGAGGTTTTCAGTCACCAAGAGTTATTCTAAAGGTGCAGAGGGAGATATTACCCATAAAATCATAGAACTGTAGAGGGACCCCGAGGGTCATCTAGTCCCACCCCCAGCAATGCAAGAATCTCGACTAAAGCATCCATGACATGACCATCCAACCCTCCAAGGAAGGAGAGTCCACCACCTCCTGAGGGAGTCAATGTCGCGGTCAAACAGCTCTTATTGTCAGAAAGTTATTCCAGATGTTTAGTTGGAATCTCCTTTCTTGCAACTTGAAGCCATTGGTTTGGGCTCTACCCTCCAGAGCAGGAGAAAACATAAGCTTACTCCATCTTCCACGTGGCAGCCCTTTAGATATTTGGAGAGGGCTATCATCTCTCCACTCAGCCTCCTTTTATCCAGGCAGGGTATAAAACAAACATACCCAACTCTCTCAACTGTTCCTCATAAGGCTTGGTTTCGTTAAGTACAAGTCAGGTTAAGTAAACCTTAAGTGAGAAGTGACAGCAGCCACAAAATTAAAAGACGCCTGCTTCTTGGGAGAAAAGCAATGACAAACCTAGACAGCATCTTAAAAAGCAGAGACATCACCTTGCCAACAAAGGTCCGTATAGTTAAAGCTATGGTTTTCCCAGTAGTGATGTATGGAAGTGAGAGCTGGACCATAAAGAAGGCTGATCACTGAAGAATTGATGCTTTTGAATTATGGTGCTGGAGGAGACTCTTGAGAGTCCCATGGACTGCAAGAAGATCAAACCTCTCCATTCTGAAGGAAATCAGCCCTGAATGCTCACTGGAAGGACAGATCCTGAAGCCGAGACTCCAATACTTTGGCCACCTCATGAGAAGAGAAGACTCCCTGGAAAAGACCCTGATGTTGGGAAAGATGGAGGGCACAAGGAGAAGGGGACAACAGAGGATGAGATGGTTGGATAGTGTTCTCGAAGCTACCAGCATGAGTTTGACCAAACTGCGGGAGGCAGTGGAAGACAGGAGTGCCTGGCGTGCTCTGGTCCATGGGGTCACGAAGAGTCGGACACGACTAAACAACAACAACAAGTGAGAAGTGTATCAATTTTCTATCCCACCTCTATAGTCACCACACTCTTTGCAATCTCTCTCTCTCCTTCCTGCCCCCCCCTTTATGTAAAAGTGATCAATACTTGTAGGGGTTTTCTCACCCTACTGTGTGGAATAAACTGTTCCTTCAAAACATGAGAATATAGGTTTCCTTTCAGCTCACAGATTCCTCATTAGATGTCTTATTCTGTACTGTGCCAGCAGTCTCTCTTTCTCACCACCACACTGCAAACACTTTGCGCTCACACTCTCTCTGGTGCTTTAGCAAAGAGTTAAAATATGCCACCCAAATACGCTACCCCAGTCTCTGAGTGGTGTGAGATTCCAGGTGTTCCAGGAGCTTACACAGTGTTCGTTTTTCCTTTTGGGAATGAGGCATGACGGCGACTGTGATGTCTTTATGATATTTACTTTATTTACACATATAGACAACCTGAGCCTATGATGAAGGGGTTCACAGCATTAACACCCCAAGAGGGTTGTCTTTCTCCTATAGCCACAGCCTTGGATTCAAACAGAAATCAAATATCATGCTCTGCCTCTCCAGCTTGCTGCTTTACATGCCAAGAGGAAGGCACGCTTGGCAAACCCTCACTGTGATCAACCAATGTCCCCACTGTGGAAGGACATGTGGTTCCAGAATTGGCCTCCACAGTCACTTACGGACTCATTGTTAAAACCGTGTTTACGGAAGACAATCTTACTCAGCTACGAGTGATCGCCAAAGAGAGAGAGACTTTCTACCTCACATAACATAGACTCTCCACTCTATACTGTGTTTTTTGTCCTTCTAACTATGAGCTGGGGGAGGAGCACCACCCATTTGCCATCTCACAGAGAGCCCCCTCTCCTCTGCTTTCTTAATGGCCCATCACCCAGGTGATTACTTGAACACAGGAAGTTAGCCTGACTTGATTAGCTTTTAACACCAGGGATTAGGGATGTCTGGCACCCGTAGACTCACAGCAATGCATATATTCTCATGCAGCAGGATGCGTGCATGTTTCTTACTCCCATAAATGTCAGAAGTCCCTGGTTGTAGCAGAGGAGTCTACACACGGCAGCTCCAGGTGACCAGATCATCACCATCACCTTAAGGTACCAGGACGGGATTCAACACTTAAAAGGCAAATGTTTGGCACATTTATCACTCATGGTGGTCTTGTAGAATAATAAAATAACTATGGGAGATGGTTTTTAATGAACTTAAGAAAAATGTTTAAAGGAACCTTTCCTAAAAACCCAGGAGCTTTTCTTCTGGGAATAATAATAGAAATCCCAAAAAATCAAACGACTCTATGGATGGACTACAGCTGCCCGAATTCCATGAAAGTGGAGAACAGATGCAGTACCATCAAGAGAAGAATGGCACCTTAGAATATTAGAATATATAGAACTGACCAGCATGATAAATAGATTAAGAAATAAAGATGATAATTTAAAAAAGGACTGGACATTACATGGAAAAATATTATAACAAGAAAATAAGTGTAACAGACTGGGGGGGAAATACTCAGCAGTACATGTGATAAGGTGGGACAGTGTAAGGTAATGAAAATAACTTAGCATAATAAGAAAACCCAGTCAAAAAGACAACAGATAGGAAACCAGAGAAAGAGTGGAAGGGGAGTTAAGGCTCATAAGAATCAATTAAATCAGAGGAATAAGTTACTATTATTATTTACAGTCGGTGTCTGTAACATACTATGCATTGATGATATGATAAAACAAAAAAGCAAACAAATATCTATATAATCTATCTATCATCTATCTATCTATAAAACAACTATTAAAAGGCAATGTTAAAAGCAGTTTAAAGCAATTTACAATCACAGAAATAGGTTGGCTCTTAAAAATATACCTATTTGGTGTCAAAAGCTGGGGAAAAGAGGTGTTATTAAGTCATTTTGTGCATGAACCATGATAGGTACACCTGCCACTAGGGAAATGATTATCTGTATTTGAGCTAGTGCCAATATGGTATGTAAGATACAACTGCAGCACCAGCATTGTCTGTTTAGCAATAGCCAACCAAATGCCTCTAGAAGCAGGTCATGAAGCTGATTAATCTCCCTCGTTTGTCTGCTGAATCTGGAAATTTTAGAATTTACAAATGTAACCTGCAACAAAATGTTGCAGTGTGGCTTCTTTTGAGTCTCCCAGCCATGCCATGTCCCAGGATTCTCTGCTCTGTTTCTGGCATTCCATGGCCACTGAACATGCTCAGTCCTCACTGGGTTGTGGTTTCTTTATGTGCATGTGTGTTAGGGTTGCCTAAATATTTTTATTTCTTTATTTTACTTCCCCAAACTTTGGGTTTCACAATAAATAAATAAATAAATAAATAAATGTGCAACCTCCCTCTTATTTCTCAGTATCCCCTTTTTAGTTCTGTTGGAACTCACCACCTTGAATTCACTATTATAATTTCACTATTATAATTTTGTTTAACTATAATGGATGAAAGCTGCTGTATGCCTTTCTTCCATGAATCTGGCTAATCCATTTTTTCCCCTTTCCCTTTTTAAAACTGAAGCCATTTAAACAGTGTACACCAGCAGTAAACCCAGTAAGTCTACAAAGTGCAAAGAAATACTTTTCTTCTGTCTTGTGTCCAGTGGATCAAATTCCAGTAAACTACAAGAAATGCATTTTTACCTAGATATAATTATTATAATCCCCTGTCAATCCCTCTTTAGCCATATTACACCCCCAGCTAAAAATATCCAGATCCTTTAGCACCAGCTTGAACCTTTAGTTGTAGTTTTCTTTTGCTACCTTTTTAGGTCTAGAAGATCCTTTTTGAAACAAATCGTTCAGAAGAGCCTTAATATATAATACCCTGAATGGGGCTGGATCAAATATTGGCATAGTTTCTGTTATGGCGCTTGCTGTTCTGTTTTCAGTCCCTTTCTTGACAAACCACTGGCTTTAAATTTGCTTTTTTCATTGCCAGTGCACCCAATCGCACACTCCTGGTGCGGTTTGCTGTTATAGGCGTGCTCCTGGAAATCTTCCTCCATCCTCTTCCTGCACGAGCAATCAATTTGGAGACCTCATGAGATAGAGTTGTTCTCTTAGTGGCAATTCTTCAGGATATATTTTCACAGCTGATTCCAGCGGGAGGCTGCTCCTTGCCAGAGCCTTGCTGCTTGTAATCACGCCTGGGAACATATCCCCAGAGGAAAGCAAACATGCTGATTGTACTGAGGACTGTATTTGGGCGCACCTTCAGTGAATGAAAGGGCAATGAGAAAGCAGTAGAGATCTCTCCCCATCTCTGTTTCTTACACACAAATTGGCTATAGTGCTTCCTGCAACATTTTCAGTTCAGTGATACTGATGGTGGGTGAAATAGGTTCTAACAAACTGCATATAAAATACAGCACTTAAAAAGCAGGGGTTCTTAAATCGTAGCCTCTGTGAGCTCCAGCTCACAATGAAAATAGCAGTATGGCGTGGGGGTGGTGAAGTGTAGGTGGGTTCCCACAAGGCAAGACACAGTGATAACAGCAAGAACCTTTATTGAACTACATAACTGGACAACAGGGACAAAGCAACTGCTTATATACATTTCTGAAGGCCTGGGCCACTCCCACTCCCTACGTGATTGGCTGTCTAGACTTCCAAGCTGCAAATCATGACTCAGAGGTTAAGGGCCAATGGCAGAGGTCGAAACCCAGGGTCGGCCACAACTGGACCTAATGGTCAGGGGTCCCTTTACTTTTACCTTTAAGCTTTTTCCAAGATATGGATTTGGATTGGATGAACTACACTATTGGCCAAAATTGTGGAAACCTTTTGGAAAATATGTCTTTCTAAGACTCACAACATCAGTCTTTTTTAGAGTAATACCATATATATCATTAGAAAGACAAATTAATGCAGAATATAATTTAACAAACTATGTTGAATTATCTTTATTTCATCAAAAAGTATAGCCAAATAAAAAAAGTTACACACAGAAAAACATGATAAATGGTATTTCATAACTTATCACAATTTCTGTTAGGGTAGAAACCTTTTGCCGCAATTATAGTCCTACAGTGGCATCCCATGGAGTGAACCAAGGATTTTAGTTTGTCAGGTGTTATAATGTGAAACCAAGATTGTATTTTTGCTTCTGTCAATTGTGCTTTATTCCTTGGTTGCTTCTGACTAACAAACTTCTTTAATCGGATCCACAGGTTTTCTATTGGATTCAGGCCAGGGCTGTTACATTGCTTTCTAGGCAACTAGACCTCTCTTTTCACTCTGATTGTCATTGGTCAGTTGTGAGTTAAGGAAATCCGCTTCTTGTTACATAAGGCAGTTGCGTTCTCCTTTTTTCCTAGTTGTTTGGCTGTAACTTTTGAAAGAACAAAGACGTTGCATTATATTCCGCATGAAACAATCTTTCTAATGATATATAATGTTATGGTATTATTTTAGAAAAGACTGACATTATGAACCATCAAACTTTAGAAGTAACAACTTCCCCTAAAGACTCCCACAATTTTGGCCACTAGTTTAGAGTCTCATACAATTTAAAAGAATCGAGATGGGTAGGTTGTGTAACATACGGTACAAACATTATTGCGAAAGTTAGGATTTATCAGAATCTCTACCAATTCTCTCTCTCTCTCTCTCTCTCTCTCTCTCTCTCTCTCACACACACACACACACACACACTCAATTAAGCTTCACTCAGATTAAACCCATTGAAATTAATAGGCTTATGATAGTCATGCCTATTAATTTCAATGACTACTCTGAATAAGACTGGCATAATCTGGATTCAGTTTATAATAAATTTGGACACCAATGAGTCAACATTAACTGAGAATCTCAGGGGACACCTACCCCTGAAATTAAGATTTGTTCATTTCACCTTGCTCCATGTTCTGTAAATTGTAAATTAAGGAATTTATATTGTTATCAACTGGAAGCAGTGCCTTTTCTTTGATAGCACCTAAAAGGTAGAATTTCCTCCTCCTCGAGGGTTAGGTTGGCAAGTTCCCTTTCTTCCTTTACAGACTATTTCATTGTGTTATTTCTGTTCTTGGAACTTTGTCACCATGCCATTGTTATCCAGCTGCTATCTGGGTGTTTTTGTGTTTTTTTGCATTTCATGTTTTACTTGCACAGTTGCAGATGGTAGTTTTAAATTAATTTCCATGTACATTTGTTTTTTTAAATAATAGAATCATAGAATTGTAGAGTTGGAAGGGACCTTGAGAGTCATCTAGCAGTCCACCCGCTGCTTTATTATTTTTTTCAACAACTTTGAGAACCATTGTAGTTGAAAAACAGTATTTGAAAACTGCAAATAAGTAAGCTGTAAATAAAACAAAACACTCTGAAGTTCTACCAGGTTCATTGGGATTATGATTTCCCTTCCACTGAAATCAGTACAACTTCTCAGTGTTTAGAACTGGGTGAATGGTGCCCTGAAAGATCTATCTCATTTGTCAGACAAAACACATATCCTGTAAACAGTACACTTGCAAGACACATTCTCCTTTTTTCAGGTTGCTGTGTAATAATAATGATAATTACAATAAATAGGTTTTGCCTTGTGAACCAGGCTAAGAATGGTTCATAGCCCTTTACATCCAAAGGTTTCTGAATCAACACTCCTCTTTTTTCCGCTATTAGATAGCTTATAATTAACTTCATGCCCATGATTGGAATGGCCCAGGTGCCCTGACACCTCTGACAGTTATGCAGAAGAAAATTTGAGCAGATGAAACTTGCATGAGAAACAATATACACTAGCTCAAATTCCCTCTTCTACAGAGCTCCAAAGCACATATTATTTAATGACTGTTTATAGAAGGCTTTGAAACAGGAAAAGAAAGGGCGGGCGGGGGGGAGCTATAAAAGTGGTAGGCTTTTTATTACTATTATTAGGAGTACAATAGTGGTAGCATTTTAGTTTCCAGACCTTTAGCCGAAAGAGAGCAGAACAAGAAAATGTTCATGTACAATATCAGTGACCTTCCTGTATGCATCGTCTCCTCTGCTTGCATGGATGTTAAATTGCAGCGTGCGACTCTGCTACATGGGAAATTCTGCTAACTCAGAGTGACACTGAACCCCCAGAGAGCGGTGAATAATAAATTGAGCATTTGCTCTCTGGGCAGCAAAATGCCTATCCTTGCACACTGAATCTGGTGCTGGGGAGGCAGAATCCTCTTCTGAAGACCTTTGGGAAAGACAGTGCTTGCAGGAAAAGGTCACTGGCAATAACTGGTTATCTTGGGGGCAGCGCGCGTTGGGAAGGGAACCATGAAATAAACCAGCATGATGAACATTCAACTTGAAGGTTGCTTTCAGACACTGGTGTCGCGTCCCAGCCTCCCGACGCCTCAGACACAGAGGGTCTGTAAGGAAGATCAACAGGAGCGTACTTCAGAGACGCCACACTCCACAAGTCTGCTTGCTGCCTAGTCTGGAAAAAAACCCCAGCTGGGCCTTCTTCTGAAGAAGAGCCTAGTCTTCTGACTTTGCCCCTGAGGCTGCTAACTCCTGCCAAGCAATGAGCTGGAATCCGCAGCTCTGCTGCTCTACCAATTGCCCCACGGCCCCTCACTTGCCCTTAAGCTCCCTGCTGAGAAGACAGAGGTGAAGAAGAAGAAGAGGAGTTTGGATTTGATATCCAGCTTTATCACTACCCTAGGGAGTCTCAAAGCAGCTAACATTCTCCTTTCCCTTCCTCCCCCACAACAAACACTCTGAGGTGAGTGGGGCTGAGAGACTTCAGAGAAGTGTGACTGGCCCAAGGTCACCCAGCAGCTGCATATGGAGGAGTGGGGACGCGAACCCGGTTCACCAGATTACGAGTCTACCGCTCTTAACCACTACACCACACTGGCTCACAGGTGCACCCAGAGGCCTTCTAGCAATGCTGTAGTGTGTGGTTCCAAGCCAGAACACTTCACCTTTAAATCCCTGGCAGCTCTCAGCTTACCACTTATACAGCAAACTATCGTCGGTACCGGAGGTACCTAACTAGATAGAGGGGTCAGCAAACTTTTTCAGCAGGGGGTCGGTCCACTGTCCCTCATACCTTGTGGGGAGCTGGACTGTATTTTGAAAAAATAAATAAATGAACGAATTCCTATGTCCCACAAATCACCCAGAGATGCATTTTAAATAAAAGGACACATTCTACTCAAGTAAAAACATGCTGATTTCCAGACCGTCCACGGGCTGTATTTAGAAGGCGATTGGGCCGGATCCGGCCCCTGGGCCTTAGTTTGCCTACCCATGAACTAGAAGCACACCAGGCCTGAGCAGTGAATCATGCTGAGCTGCAGCAGGCAGACTCCTTTGTGAGCGGCTGTTTTGTGGTCCTGAGAGCCTTTGTTTGCTTGTTTTGGTGCACACAGTTTGGGAATTGGTGCTTTAGAGCTGAGTTGCAACTGCTGGACTAAATGAACGGTGTAAAAGCATGAGCTAGCGCACGAGACGCTTAATCTCAGGGTCGTGGTTTTGAGCTTCACACCGGGCAAAAGATTCCTGCATTGCAAGGGAGTTGCACAAAATGATCCTTGTAGTCCCTCCCAATTTTACAATTCTGTGATTGAATCTAAGCATGGATCTATCAAAACTGCATACATTTGCAAACTGCAAGAGCCAGTGTGGAGCCAGTGTGGTGTAGTGGTTAAGAGCGGTAGTCACGTAATCTGGGGAACCGGGTTCGCGTCTCCGCTCCTCCACATGCAGCTGCTGGGTGACCTTGGGCCAGTCACACTTCTCTGAAGTCTCTCAGCCTCACTCACCTCACAGAGTGTTTGTTGTGGGGGAGGAAGGGAAAGGAGACTGTTAGCTGCTTTGAGACTCCTTCAGGGGAGTGAAAGGTGGGATATCAAATCCAAATCCAAGAGGAAAGAGCAAAAGCAAACAGACTTGCCCTGGGGTCTCGGACTTGCCCTGGGGTCTCGGAAGATGCTGCTATCCTGTAGCAGCTAGGACTGTTTCTGGTTTTGGTTTGTGTTTCTCTCACTTTTCAAAGAGTGTTTTGCCTCAATGAGCATCACCACGGAATTCAGTATTATACTTACCGTTCGCAGCTATCAAACCCACTTGTTTCTAGACAACTCCCCACAATATGGCATATGTATAATTAGAGTTAATTAACTCTAATTAACCACATCACATTTCCAACACTTTCTTTCAAGCTGTGTTTAGGAGGGTTTGTGGTAAATAAGCCCACATTAAAAAGTTAGGGTGATTTTGATTATCCCTTGCTTCTGCACTCGTGGCATGTTATTATCTTGCTTTATTCAGATTCCTACTTACAGAGATTGCTGTTTAATCCTCAGCTAGATATCTGTTCTTAAAACAACAACAACAACAGCCTTAAACTATTTTTATTTAGACTGATTTCTTGTATAAGATTGCCTGCATGTTGGTTTTAGATTCCTAGCCCACCCAGGTAACAGATTACCATCTCCCAGTTCAAAGCATTACAACACAGCAACAATGTATCTTCCCAGTGCCCCAAATTAATACCCACCACGAAACAGCAGTTCAAATTAAAAACTAACCAAATACCTTCAAAATATACTTTGGGGCCTTTTGGGTGGGGCAGGGGTTGGGGGGCTTTCTTTTCTTTTCTTTATTAAAAAAGTTTCAACGTACAGAGGATGCCAGGCAGACGATTCTTTCTCACTAGCAGGTTAAAGGTAAAGGGACCCCTGACCATTAGGTCCAGTCGCGACCGATTCTGGGGTTGCGGCGCTCATCTTGCTTTACTGGCCGAGGGAGCCGGCGTAAAGCTTTCGGGTCATGTGGCCAGCATGACCAAGCCGCTTCTGGCGAACCAGAGCAGTGCACGGAAACGCCATTTACCTTCCCGCCAGAGTGGTACCTATTTATCTACTTGCACTTTGAGGTGCTTTCGAACTGCTAGGTTGGCAGGATCAGGGACAGAGCAACGGGAGCTCACCCCATCGTGGGGATTTGAACCACTGACGTTCTGATCGGCAAGTCCTAGGCTCAGTGGTTTAACCCATAGTGCCACCCAGGGACAGAAAAGTCCTAGGTGGATTTTCTGTGCAGTAGAACTCAGGACCTGCTTGTGGACCTCCATAGGTATCTGGTTGGCCACTGTAAGAACAGAATGCTAGAGTAGATGGGCCTTTGACCTGATCCAGGGCCTGTTTATATTCTCACCATCTCTCCTTTGGACCCAAGGGAAGTTCATGTATATTTTACTAGCCCTGGGCAGGGAGGAAGCAGATTGGTTACAATGACTTATCCGGTCCTAGTGCTGGCTGCCTTCCAACATGTCTTGCTCTTCACTACTGAGGTCCAGTTCTGAGGGCCTTCTGGCGGTTCCCTCGCTGTGAGAAGCCAAGTTACAGGGAACCAGGCAGAGGCCCTTCTTGGTAGTGGTGCCCGCCCTGTGGAACGCCCTTCCACCAGATGTCAAGGAGAACAACAACTACCAGACTTTTAGAAGACATCTGAAGGCAGCCCTGTTTAGGGAAGCTTTTTAATGTTTAATAGGTTATTGTATTTTAGTGTTCTGTTGGAAGCCGCCCAGAGTGGCTGGGGAAACCCAGCCAGATGGGTGGGGTATAAATAAATTATTATTATTATTATTATTATTATTATTATTATTATTATTACTCCTTTGGACCCAAGGGAAGTTCATGTATATTTTACTAGACCTGGGCAGGGAGGAAGCAGATTGGTTACAGGCTGGCTGCCTCCCAACATGTCTTGCTCTTCACTACTGGACATCATCTTCAGAACTGGGGTTTGTCTCCCTTCCTCATACTAAAGGGAGCCACCTCCTTCTATTTTTTTTGCTCATCCAGTTCTTCGGATTCCACAGAACACCCCCGTCCCCAAGAGAGATTCTGGCACAACTCGGAACTCCTTGTCTTGTACACTTTGCAGCTTCCAGTGACATTTTCTTCTTCTCCTCCTCATTTGCCTTGGTGGCCTGCCAACTTGCTCCATGGCAGCATTCCAGGCAAACAAAACCAGCTTTGCTTCTCCAACAGCAGGAAGAAGTTGATCGGGCTGCAAGCGAAGAAAGTAGTAGAGGGACCTAGCAGTGAGGATAAGGAAGAGCCCACACGAGATGCTCTGATTCACCAGAATTCTGTCTTTAATATGGAATCAAGACATTGATTGCTTAGTCACGTGGATCAGTCAGTGAATGTTCAGAGCCATCTTCTTATTCATTTGGTTATTTTTATTGTTGTGATGCTGGGAAAAAGGCACCAGGCCCCCTCCCACTGAATGAAGTGACCCGAAACTGAGGGATGATGAGAGAGTGACTGCAAGACAAAGTCAGTTGGGCGAGAGAAGTTGCTGAATTACTGTTTGGGTGATCCTGATTCCTCCTTTATACATTTTACTTACAAAATCATTTTAACCCAGTCGTTTGATGCAACACAGGGACCCACATGTGGCTCGCAATTGCTAGTTGTTAACGTGCAACAATCAAAACTGTAATGAAACGATACAGAGAGCTAAAAAACGAAGCCAACTAAAATATTTTTTAATTTTTTTAATTGATTTTAACATATAAATTATAGAATGTACCACAAAACTTATCACTTATACAATCTTTTTAGACTTCCATCAGCACCTCTGATGAGCGTTTTAATCACTTCTTATGCATTTCTTAACTTTATATTGCCTTTACATCTCTTAACAAATCATCCTTCCCCTTCTCCATTTTTGCAATAATACTCCTCACAAAACTTCTTGCAAACCTACAAACGTTGTCTGATCTGAAGCCAACTAAAATATGAGAGCGGGTGCCTAAATCTGTTCAATGGCTTGACAAAAAGGAAAGACAACAGAATGCTGAAAAGCCATTGAACAATGAAGTGTCCAATCAGGGCTCCTGATTGATGCCTCCACTGAAAAGACTCTGTCTCACTTCCCCACCAACCAGACATCTGTACATGTGAAGACCATGTTGGTCATGGAATACTCTCGGATTTTGTATCAAGTCCAATACATTGTTATTAACAGAGCATATGTTTAATAAAGTATGCAGACTTGAGTCAAAGACTTCAGCTGTTAGACAGCACTAAGGTCATGATTAACTTATGGAATTCACATCTTGCAAGGTATTCTGATAGTTACTCACTTAAGGCTGCAATCTTAAACCCCCTGTGCTTGTTGCAGCAGCAGATCATAGAATCATAGTGGGAAGGGACGCTGAGGATCATCTTGTCCAACCCCCTGCAATGCAGGAATATGCAACTGTCCTGTATGAGGATGAAACCTGTAACCTTGACATTATCAGCACCACGCTCAAACCAACTGATCTATCCAGATAAGGGGTTAGGACCTTGCTCTCCATCTTCTGAATTGTCTTGCTTACATAAACAACTACTGAAATAGAATTCTGGGAAACTTGGAAAACTTATTCACTTCTTTGTGACGTTTTGGTTGGTCCTAATTAGGAATGAGAGAGAAATGTGAAGTTGTATAAGTGTGTAATTTAAATTAATAAAGATTATTTAAAATAAAAAAAGAAAGAAATGTGTTTGGTCAAATTTGCACTTCCTGAACCAATATGCAAAAGCAAAATATCACTCTCCTTTGAAATCCACACTTCTCCAAACTTTGCAATACAGTTCTCCAGCCAGAGAACATATAAATATACGTGGCAATTTAGCAAGCCAAACATAAGAATGGAAAAATGAGAACTGTTTCATGTCATAACAACCCTATAAGTTAGGTCACTATTCCCCATCATAGGAGCCAACTCCTAGTGGCCGAGGTCCCTACGGCCCCCCAAATAAAATATTTGAGGGGGCCAGCCCCTCTGCAAGTTGATGGACATTGCCATTCAAATGGGGTGTGTGCTGCATCATGTGATTAATTACATGGGGTGGGTCTTACTCCCCCCCCAATATTTTATTCCAGTTGGCACCCCTGTCCCCCGTGTTGCAGATATGGAGCTGAAAGAGTGGATGAGCTCATGGTAATTTTTGCAATTCAAAATTCCTGACACATAGCTCATTCATTCTCCCAGCTACTACATTATACCAGAGCTGTGGTTTCAGTGTTATAATTCCATATATGCTCTAAATGTCACTTTTATTAATGAATAAGTCGGTGTGTTCTTTCCTGCCATTTCCCTGGACACATCTCAAGATGAGATTATCCCTCTGTGCACGTTTTACATGAATCAACCTGTAATAAAAAACAAACAGCTTTCTCATTAGCCTTGCACTGTGCAAAGGTCAAATAAACCCTCCCAAGACTCTGCCTTTGGGGGATACAGGAGAAGGAGCTGGGGGGGGTGACGAAGAAAGTCAGGCTTCCACAAGGGACTCGTGATTCTGTGCTTTTAATAATGGGTGAAATTAGTCCTTTTGATGTCTTAGATTTGTTGTTTTTGTACGTCCGTATATACCCACGCCCACTTGCCATCGTGTTGAATCAAAGGTGAAATGTTCTGGAAGGCTTGCATCTTGGTAGTCAAAATAACCCCAAAACTGATCAAGACGCCATTTTGGTAGTCAAGATAACCCCAAAACTGATAGGAACGCATGATAACTGCACCACCTGACTATCTCACAAATCAGATGACAAGAGAGGGTTTGGGTGCTTCAAATGCTGACTCCATGCTCGCTAATTGGGCAAATGTGGGCATTTCAGCTGATAAGAACCACCTCTTCAGTCTCCCGCCCCTTGCTTTTCAGCCAGTGTGTTTTGTCCTCCTGTAACTGCAATCAGCTCCGTGAGTGGTGAAGATAAAAGGCTTCTAGAGGCAAGAGTTTTCAACCTCTATCAGAGAGCACTTTGGACTTTCCCAGATGGCAGCAGCCTCCCTCCAGCGTTATTCTTAGCACTGCATTAGTGCTAACTGAGATCCAGTGTCAGTGGCATCGTGACCTGCCTTTGTATAATGCATGGCATATGGGCATCCTTGGAGTGTGGAAATAGCCTTTGTTGGGGGCAGGGGTTCCAAAAAAACAAGAGAAGAGGACGCACATTTCTATGCTGGAGAGCTAGAAGTGCACAGACTACAGAGAACTAAATCAAAAGACAACCCATAATGTGCAGTGCAAGAGAGGACATTTCTTGCTCTGGGAGGTGGGAGGGAGGTGTGTCGGAAGAGAGAATGCAAGGCCTCCAGAGAAATGAAGAACTGAAAAGATTTGCAAAATAGTAGAGCCACTGCGATGGGAGGAAGGGAACAGTTTGTGAGTGCCCAGTTCTACTTTTCTGATGCTTTAGAAAGGTTTGTTGAACACCCTGGCATTTGAGTGACTGCTAAGCTTCTGAAGACAACAAGCAAGTCACACAATGTCACGGATGCGATGGAGGGCATTGCATTGTCACCAGTTACCAGTACTGGCCTATGACACCAAGGCAACCATGTTCAAGGCATTTTGCTTCCTGAGTTGCCTCTCGCTGCCTAATGGTTGGGCTGGCCCTGTATGCTCCATCCATATTGCTCTTTGGTAATGAGATGGGCTAGCTTTGGGAAGGAGCTATTTAGACCTCCCACAACAAACAAGTGCAAATATTGGGTTGCATTCAATGTAATGTTAAGGAGATCATTCCACCTGCACATTCTTCTTCTCCACTCCCAGTACCATGGGTAGGCAAACTAGGGGCTGGATCCAGCCCAATCACCTTCTAAATCTGGCCCATTGACGTTCCAGGAACCAGCATGTTTTTACATGAGTAGAATGTGTCCTTTTATTTAAAATGCATCTCTGGGTTATTTATGGGGCATAGAAATTCACTCATATTTTTTTCCAAAATATAGGTGTCCCCCCCCCCACAAAGTCTGAAGGACAGTGGACCGGCCCCCTGCTGAAAAGTTTGTTGACCCCTGCTGTATACCATTTTTTTTGGGGGGGGTAGGTTCTCCTGATCCTCCAGAGAGGATTTGGGGGTGTGTGGGTACATGGGGGAAGGAGGAGGAGGGAGTCATTTTGCAAAAGCAGGAATCATTGCAGGAAACTTTGAATCTGGCCCTATATCTTGGGGTAGGGAATAATACAACCACGTGGAATTGCTGTTTATCACTTTACCAGTGTTGTTGACTATGAAACATTACAAGCACAACTATGTTACATATGTATCTTGGTTTTAGACTAACATGACTTCCTTCAAAGAGCCCTGGGATGTGCTGAGGGTGCTGAACATTTTGGTCACTGACCCTTGGCTCCTTCCACACAAATAATTTCAAGGGCTTGCTAGGTTGAGGGAATTACTGCTACACTAGTTTTAAGTATGCCAGGTAGACACACCCATTTGGGATGCTCTGTTAGTTGCAGGATAGCTGACCACCTGACCCTTTCAGGTTGTCTGGATAGGCTGTCCCCATTCCAGAAGAGCAGGGGTGCTGCCAAACTTTTTAATGCAGTTTTTGGTTTTTACGTTATTCCATAGCAGCACAAGGAACAAGCATATACAATATCAGGGGTGGAGTGGGGGACAGAAAACTTACCAGCAAAACATGTCAATTTGCAATATCTTTCTGCAGAACCAGGCCCATGTGGTCAAAACCAAGAATAATAAAAGAAAAGAAAGGGCAAGGGGTGGAGTTAGATAAAGAAAGCAAAGCGAAGGCTCTGGCAGAGCCCATACAACGTGCATATCATGCAAATAGCTCTAAATAAGGACCCCAGATCTCAGAATAGTTGTGCCCTTTGTGCCTCTGGCCAAAACTGGCTTTTTCATATCCAGCAAAAGAGGAGAATTCCTCTGACCAAACTGTTGGAGGAACTGTTCAGTCCTACCAGTGCTGTAAAACAAGTTGCTTAGCCACCAATAAATGTGCAGGGTCCCAGCTGTGAGGTCCCTCCTTCAGGTTCCAGGGCACTGGGATATCATGGAGCATAACTTAAGTCATATATAATTCTTGCCTGGGATAGCACACAACATGGCTTTTTGTTTTTTGTTTTTTTGTTATGAGCACTGCATATGGAGTGGAAAATAAACAGAGTGCAAGTCTGACAATTCCACACCATAGCAGAAGAGACAAACGGTACACTCGGTACATATAATCACAAGAAAGCGATGTTTTAAAAAAGTCACTTTTTGCATTGGTTAAACCTCAAAGAGAATTCATTTGCAGGCAATGCTTGTTAGAAAAGAGGCAGAAAGCGGGGGAAGAGTTCAGAGGGGAGCAATGAAAGTGATAGATGGATGGACAATGAGGCTGGCTACACCAAGAAAAGGTGAAGGGAGCTGGAAATGTTTTGTCAGGGGGAAAGGGAGTTGAGAAGTAAAAAAGAAATACATATGAACGCCAAAATGGCTGCTTCTGAGATGAAAGGCATGGGGACCAATTATTTTCAGCAGCCAGTGAAGATGGCAACAGAGTGTGTCTTAGGCTTCAGGAAGGAAAATGTGATAGAATGTGAACTCAGTTGTTTGAATCGCAAAGTATCAGATTGGCTGGATCCTTCATGGGACATTTGCCAGTGCCTCAAGTGGCCTTAGAAAGGGCCCCTTGTCTGTGGCTCCAGGTTGTGCAGACAATTAAAGGTGGGCGGGTGGAATATGGTATAGTTAGCCAGTGATTTCTCTCTCTTTCTCGCTCCCTGTTGTTGGCATCCATCTGTCTCAGGAGACAATGAGGGAGTGCACCTTTGGGGGTGAAGTCAAACTATTGGAAGTGCCTGTAGAGATCAATGTGGGAGAGACAGGTTTTGTTGCAATTGGAGCAGATGAAGGTGTCCACTGGTTCTGCTGCAGATGCACCATGGCATTTCTTCTCTTTGCACTCCTCCCAGCGGTCATTCCTCCTCTGGTTCAGTGCTGTGGATACGCAATCTGACGGTTTCTCTCCAGACCTTCGTGTCTCATTTGCAGGCATGGTCTACCAACAGGCCTGGTGCCTTGAGCCAGCTCCCCATAGAGCATGTCCTTCAGGATCCTGCCATCTTCCATTCTGTGGGCATGACCAAGCCAGCGTAGACGTCGCATACAGTACTCCAAATCCTCCTGATACAGTGCATGTGGAAGGAGTTGAGGTGTTCCTTCTGATGGTTGTAAGTTGCCCAGGACTCACTTCCATAAAGCAGCATGCTCAACATTCCCTCTCTGTATATTTGTTGTAGACCGCTTTGATATTTGCAAATGAAATTATGGTTTGTAAGTACGCTTGCTCCACTCAACAATGCCTCCTCTCTCCTCAACCTCTCTCACTCCACTCTGAAAAGTAAACGTAAAGGACCCCATGACTGTTAAGTCCAGTCAAAGGCGACTGGGGTTGCGCCGCTCATCTCGCTTTCAGACCGAGGGAGCCGGCGTTTGTCCAAAGACAGCTTTCTGGGTCATGTGGCCAGCATGACTAAGCCGCTTCTGGCGCAATGGAACACCATGATGGAAACCACAGCGCACGGAAACACTGTTTACCTTCCCGCCACAGCAGTACCTATTTATCTACTTGCACTGGTGTGCTTTCGAACTGCTTGGTTGGCAGGAGCTGGGGCAGAGCAATGGGAGCTTGCTCCATCGCAGGGATTCGAACCGCCAACCTTCTGATCGGCAAGCCCAAGAGGCTCAGTGGTTTAGACCACAGCGCCATCCGCATCTAAACCTACCTCCCCCCCCCACTCAAGGCTAACTCCTTAGACCTTCCCCTTTCCACCTCATGCCACTGTAGATACTGGTGCTTCTGGGTGGCTTCCTCTTCCCTGAGCTCCTTCTCCTGTTGCTTGGGCCAACCCCTTATGCTAAGTGGACAGTAAGTAGCATCAGTGGATTCAGTTTCTGGGGCAAGGCCCCTGAGGCTGGCAGATGGAGGATTTATCAGTGCTAGCCGTCCCTCTGTGGCTCACCTGGGCTGCCCATCCCACCTGTCTCATCCCGCTGTGGCTCACGGCACCTTTTGTTGACAGCCATGAAACTGCTGCAGAATGATGGATGAGAGAGAAAAACTGCCAAGACAGGTCTTGCTTTGTATGGACCACAGAATAAAACCCAATTTCTTCAGTCAGATAATCACCCTGGCTTTTTTTTTTGCTGGCTTTTGAGGAGTTCCAGAGTGCTAAAGTTCTGCTTATGATATCCAGCTGTGCTTCCCCCCTCCTCTTTTTTTTTTAACAGGCTCTGATCTCATCAAAGAGTAACTGCAGGGTTTATTCCAGGGGAACTTACTAAAGCTTGCAGTCAAAGCGATAATGCCACTGCAGACACCTTTTGAAAATGGTGTATAAAAGAGCTGACATCCACTTTGCCTGACCTCAGGAGAGTAAGTCTCTGTGTCAGTGCTCCTTAGTGCCTTTTGTCATCCCCCACCACACCTTTTCTGCCTTGCAAATGTGCCACTTTCCGACTTGCTCAAGTCCCTGCTGGTGACAAATCTTATGTCCACATTCCAGCTACTGTCACACCATTCTAGTACTATCTGCCATGTGACAAGCAGACATCCTTGGAACAAGACATGCAGCTCCCTTGGGAGTGTCTGTGGTGATACATGCCCCAGCATCCATTTTGATCTGTCACTGTAGCTGCCTGCCTAGACCTACCGGCGTGATTCTTGTGTAATCTTCAGGAAATGGCTGTCCGTGTGTTGCCGAAACTAACAACCCCCACCACCCTATCTTCGGCAAATCACTCAGCAGCAATAGGCAATATGAGGGAAATTATCCGTAGTGACATACCTGGTTGGGTTGTTGTAAGGACTAGCAAACTAATGGGGGTGAAGTGTGAAATATACTCGGAGTCGAGAGTGGTTTTCATGCTCTTTATTCAGCTCATAGTGGTGAGGAGGAATGGAAGTTCCCCCACAATATCTGCTTTATATACATTATTTACATAATGGGCTGCACGTGATTGGCTGATTCCGGGATTCTCCTGTAGGCCAATCAGGTTGTGGATTCACTTCCACCTGGAGCTGGATTGGGTGGCTCCTGCGGACCAATCATACTGCTACATTGTTCTAGGACCAATCAGACTGCTGCATTCTGAATCCTATTGTTCTAGGACCAAACAGACTGCTGCATTCTGAATCCTATTGTTCTAGGACCAATCAGACTGCTGCATTTTGGATCCTATTCAGCTCAGTACATAACAAAGTGTTTGAAATCTGTCATGTGCTGTATGCAGGGAGGGTCCTACCATTAGGCTGGGTGAGAGGATTGCCTCAGGTGGCATATGCTGGAAGACAGGGGCAGCAGGGCAAGACCATAGCAAGCAGCACCAGCCTGTTCCTCTCCTTTCACGACCAGAAAGCTTAAAGGCTAACTTTGCCGCCCACCTTCAGAAGAAGAAGAAAGCGTTAACCTCTTCTTCCACTCACAACTCCACTCTTGCTGGGCTGGAGCCCTATTGTGCTCTTCTCCCTGCAGGTTGGGGTGAGTCAGGTGAGGCCTGAGGCCTGGGCAAGGGCACAAAACTCTCCAAAGCAGAGGGACAGATGATGGAGACAGGCAGCCCCAGTGTCTGTAGGCCCCCTTGGCTGGCAGCCAAGCCTCTCGCTTACTTGGCCAGACTCAGTTCTTTTTAAAGTGGTACCTCGGGTTACAGATGCTTCAGGTTACAGACTCCACTAACGCAGAAATAGTACCTCAGGTTAAGAACTTTACCTCAGGATGAGAACAGAAATCGCACGGCGGCGGCAGCGGGAGCCCCCATTAGTTAAAGTGGTACCTCAGGTTAAGAACAGTTTCAGGTTAAGAACGGACCTCCAGAATGAATTAAGTTCTTAACCCGAGGTACCACTGTATTTTGGATAACATTTCCAGATAGCTGGTCCCTTTTTAATTTTCAGCAGTGTTTCCCCCCCCCCTTCCATTAGTTTTTAATGCTGTTCTTTTTGTCCAGTCATTTAATTTTTTTTTTATCCAGTTTTATTATGCATTTTAATTATAGGGTTTTCCCTTCTTGTTTTCTGGTCACTTTTAAAATAACAACAGCAGATGGGCTACTCAGAAGCCTAGAATTTATTTCTCCCGATATTATCCACAAGGATGTCGGGACAGAAGGTTTATTTAAGTCTGCCGGAAGACTCACCACGATGCAGGGCCATCACTGAGGACATGGGTTTACTTTATGGGAAGAGGAGCGCCGTCCAGCTAATTCTGTCACGCTCTTCTATTGATCCCAGACTGGCTATTTGTCGGGTTTCTTGCTTACTTTGCTGCTGAAGGCCATTCTCTTAAGCTGGGAAATTGAAAATAAAGCATAAAAGTGTGTGCAGTCCCACCTAGAGGGAATGCTGTGGTTATTTAATACTTGGTACTTAAATGCTAAAGTGAGAAATGTCAACAGCTCTTCCTAGACTCCATGCCCTGCGAGTTATTATTCTGGACTTTCCTTCTCCTGGATTCTCCTTCTTGATTAGCAAATGTACACAATAGCCTTTCGTCATTAGGTTGTGAAGGGGAGGGACAGGGCAGGCTCACAATCCTCTCTGGGTCTGAGACAATCTTTAATGTCCAAGATCTAACCATTTCATTGAGAGAGATGATGATGATGATGATTAAATTTATATACCACCCTTCATCAATAGTTCCCAGGACAGATCACAGAATTAAACACAAGATAAAGCACAGGTAAATAATTAAACCAAAACAATAAAACAATAACCCCCCTCTCCCTTCCCACAGATAGATTTAAAAGGCTGTAGGATATTAATCAGCCAAAGGCCTGGTTGAAGAGTAACGTTTTTGCATCTTTCTTAAAAATATACAGTGGTACCTCAGTTCCCAAACACCTCCATTGTCGTACGTTTTGGTTCTCAAACGCCGAAAACCTGGAAGTAAATGCTTCCATTTCTGAACATTTTTCAGAACCCGAACATGCGACGCGGCTTCCCCTGAGTGCAGGAAGCTCTTGCAACCAATGGGAAGCCGCGCCTCGGTTTTCAAACGTTTCAGAAGCCAAACGGGCTTCTGGAACGGATTCCGTTTGAGAACCAAGGTACCACTGCATAATGAAGGCGTATGGCGAACCCCCCTGGGGAGAGCATTGCACAAATGGGGAGCCACTGCAGAAAAGGCCTGTTCTTGTGTTGGTGCCCTCATGTTTAAATCATGGTAAAGTCAGAAGTTATGTGTAGGAACATAGGAAGATGACTTAGTCTGAGTGAAACCATGGGTCCATATAGCTTAGTAATGTCTACACAGGCTGGCAGCATCTCTGCAAGTTTCCAAGCAGGCAGTATTCCCAGCCCTGCCAGGAGCTGTTGGAGAGTAAATATGGGACTTCTGCATGCAATGCAGATGCTCTTGCACTGAGCTGCGATGCTAGAACAGGAGCTTTGTTGAATAAACTGTGCTCTAGGCTACAGGGTTCAGCTGCTAATATTTTTCTCATTATATCTTATTAATTTACATTCTATTTTTTTTAAAAAAGAATAACAACTATTCCTTTGTGACGACAACTTATTTTTAACAACAAGGCATGTTATTTTAGCTTCAAGGACCTAATATTTTAATAGGCCCTTCAGTGAAAGGTGCAAGAAGCCCAATTTTTCAAATCAACCGTAAATTAATAGCAAATTCCCAGCAGTACTTAGCAATGTAAGCAAAAGAAATAAGCACCCGAGGTTCTGTACTGCTCCGTGGAGATTGCAGTCTAAAGGAAAAGCTCACCAGCAAGAGCAATCCTATGCTCACATTACTGTGGGACACGAGAAGCCCAGCGGCTACACCTGTTGAACAGCTACTGTATCTTATGTGTGCTGAGCCTGGGAGGAAAAGGGGAACAGCACCCAAGCAGAAAAACCAAAAAGGGGACACACACACAAACACACAGAGCCCACATTCCTGAAAACACCGCTACAATACACCAGTCAGAGACTGGGCACTTGTGATGCCCACATGCCACTCATGCAGAGGGAGCCAATGGATTCATAATAATACAGTGGTACCTCGCGTTAAGAACTTAATTCGTTCTGGAGGTCCGTTCTTAATCTGAAACTGTTCTTAACCTGAAGCACCACTTTAGCCAATGGGGCCTCCCGCTGCCGCCGCGCTATCGCAGGATTTTTGTTCTCATCCTGAAGCAAAGTTCTTAACCTGAAGCAATATTTCTGGGTTAGCGGAGTCTGTAACCTGAAGCGTATGTAACCTGAAGCGTATGTAACCCGAGGTACCACTGTAGTGTGCTTCACTGCATCAGCAAACCTGCAACACCCAGGACCAGGGGCCGAGGAAAGGGGTGCGGTAGGTGCAGGCCGTTCCGGGTGTTGCCACTGAAGGGGGTGACAAAATGCTGAGCAGCACTCATCGTGGGGCCTGCAGCATGCCCAAGCCACACGTCTCTCCTGGGAGAGATTCGGTAGCTTGCACACCCGCAGGCTCCGCACTGCCCAAACGGTGCCCCCGCTGCCTCCTCCTAAGCTGTAGGGCGGCTGAGTGGGAGTAGGCAGGCAGACTCCGGAGGCCCCACAGTACACCCCGCCCCTATGGGCAGCTCACCCTGTCCCTGGGTGTGTTGCCCCGGGCGCCCGAGCGGAGGCCAGTGTGGTGTAGTGGTTAAGAGCAGTAGACTCGTAATCTGGTGAACTGGGTTCGATTCCCTGCTCCTCCGCATGCAGCTGCTGGGTGACCTTGGGTAGTCACACTTCTTTGAAGTCTCTCAGCCTCACTCACCTCACAAAGTGTTTGTTGTGGGGGAGGAAGGGAAAGGAGAATGTTAGCCGCTTTGAGACTCCTTCGGGTAGTGATAAAGCAGGATATCAAATCCAAACTCTTCTTCTTCATCATCCTCCATTGCTGCTCAGGACAACACCCTCATTTCCATCAGCCTCAGTAACACTGCCAGCAATGACCATGCCTTCAGCAGCCTCGAAGCCAGAGCTTTCCCCCCCAGCTGGAACTCTCCGGAACTCAGTTCCAGCACCTGTCAGGTGCGTGCCATTGTCATTATAAGAGAACGAGGGAGCCATTCATGGTGCATTCTGGCACCTCTTTTTCTAGAAAAACAGCCCTGCTCCAAGCATTCCTAAAAAGCAAGGGTTCAAATTGCCTTTCCTTGTCTTTGAGCACAAAACACAAAGAGGAAGAAGGAAGGGGGTGTACAACACAGCACTCATATAACTCCCTGGGCTGTGTTTTGTCCAACTGCTGGTGCGGCTTCTAGAAAAATTGTGTGCCCTCAGATGAGACATTGCATGAGCCTCTCTAGATTTTATTCCTCCTGACCAAGAGGCACATCCAGAGTAGTGACTGTGGATAAATAAAGTCAGTGGGTGGACCTGGGGCCCACACTACCCTCAGATACAGTGAGGCAACAAATTCTGGGTGTCACAAAAGGGGGCAGCAAATTCTTACGTTATTTAAATTACTTCAATTATATTTTTATTCCCAGGGAAAATTGCTTGTGTGGTTTTCTGCCTCCCCCCCAAACTTGGCCAGTCTTGAGTAACATGCAGCTTGACTCGAGAAAGAGGATCCTCTTTTCTGTGTCTTGGGGAAGCCCCACGTGGGCTTTTCTGAAGACAGGTAGTTCTTTCCCAATTTTCATTGAGGACAATCTTATGCACATTCACACATTTACTCAGAAAGAAGGCCCATTGAGTCATAGGGAAGTGGATAGAGGATTGCAACATTAGCCCTCAGAAGTTTGGAAAAGACTCTGCTAGCATTTATCTGTGAAACAGAAATACTTAAGGATTATTCCTGCCAAATGTCTTGTGCTTTGAAGGCAGGAGGAGGAGCTCAGAAAGAAGGGTTCTGTGTGTTCTCTCATATGTATGGAAATAATTGAATCCCAAACTGTTCAGTCATCAGAATTTAAATAAACAGAGCTTCATTTATTCATGAGGCCAAAGCTGAAATATAATGTTATTTCTGTCTAGTAATCAAAGTGCAAATATCTTTTAAATCAAATTTAAGATTAATGAACCCTCCAGGAAAAAAAGAACAGTTGTTCTCCAGCACTGAGGGAGAAATAAACACAGATGGAGAATGTGGATTAATTTCTGTGCCAGCCCCTTCCCTGCAACTTCACTTAAATATGTATTGTTGCAGCATTGAGCAAAACAAACTCTTTGGGGCTGGGGAATTTGAAATAATAATCATTTCTTGAGAGGATTAATAATGAATATGAAATGCATTCTGTAAGCCTAATTGAACTACATGAGAATCATCAAAAGAATCACTATTTTTCATGTTCTGGATGATCAAGGTAGGCTCACACAAGAATTTAAAGTTCTTATAAATGTGACCAATGAATTAAACATGGGGGGGTCTTGGTTTCGTTCAACAGGCTTCTATATGTCATTTCTACCATCACAACAACCCTGTGACCTAACATGTTGTTGTTGTTTAGTCGTTTAGTCATGTCCGACTCTTCGTGACCCCCTGGACCAGAGCATGCCAGGCACTCCTGTCTTCCACTGCCTCCCGCAGTTTGGTCAAGCTCATGCTGGTAGCTTCGAGAACACTGTCCAACCATCTCATCCTCTGTCGTCCCCTCCTCCTTGTGCCCTCCATCTTTCCCAACATCAGGGCCTTTTCCAGGGAGTCTTCTCTTCTCATGAGGTGGCCAAAGTATTGGAGCCTCAGCTTCAGGATCTGTCCTTCCAGGGAGCACTCAGGGCTGATTTCCTTCAGAATGGATAGGTTTGATCTTCTTGCAGTCCATGGGACTCTCAAGAGTCTCCTCCAGCACCATAATTCAAAAGCATCATTTCTTCGGCGATCAGCCTTCTTTATGGTCCAGCTCTCACTTCCATATATCACTACTGGGAAAACCATAGCTTTAACTATATGGACCTTTGTTGGCAAGGAGATGTCTCTGCTTTTTAAGATGCTGTCTAGGTTTGTCATTGCTTTTCTCCCAAGAGTGACCTAACATAGGTAAAGAAAAAAGATTTCCCCAAGCCACTCAGTGGGCATTGTGATTGAGCAGGCATTTGAACTTGGGCTTCTTGCAAGGAGGCTGCCATCCTATACATTTGCTTTAAAGTAAGATGCAATGAATACGGTAGGACTTACTTCTGAGTAGGCACACACAGGATTGGACAAAATGGACACAGAATTGCGAATGCCATTCATTCATTTGAGAAGTCATTGGAAAAGAAAAATATTCCAATGTAATCTTATCATATTATATTCCTATTTGTATACTGCCTTTCATATAGCTTCCCAAGGCTGTGCAGAACATGAGAAATGCAGCAATTCATTAAACCATTAAAATAACAATAAAATCTTCCGAAGAGAAAATGCAGCAGCAATCCTGGTCTAATAAATATAATGCCTCTTTTAAGACATCGGCAAAAGCTTAGAAATACAGATAAGTCTTCAAAAATCTCTTCCCAGGGAATCTTTGCTGTAGGCAGATCCCATGGCTGATCATATTATTTTTACAGGCATTACATATGGCATTTTGGACTGTAAGTATGTTTGATCAACTGTATGTCTGCTCATGAAGACCTGGAATGGATACAGGAAGTAGTTCTTTCAGGCTGGTTCTGTTAATGTTGATGTCTCCAGTGATAGCTAGAAAATCCAGCAAGTCAAAATAGAGTATGGGAATAAGTTATTGAACTAGGTATAGGTCAGTTCTCAGTGAGCAGTTGTACATCAGTAGCCTTCAACATGTTAAGACTTGCAGTGGCGTAGCGTGGGTTGTCAGCACCCGGGGCAAGGCAAGTAATTTGCGCCCCCTAACCCGTGGATTTGCGCCCCCTAACCCGTGGATTTGCCCTAACCCCAGATGTTGCGCCCGGTGCGGCCGGCCCCCCCTGCACCCCCACGCTACGCCACTGAAGACTTGGGACCCACCTTTAGACCAAGCATGCATTTGTGAACCCCTTTAATTATTTTAAAACCACACATTGGTATGGCAATAGTGCTGCTGTTGTGACCCACACCTTAGGGTCAGTTGTGGCCCAGTAATAGGTCCAGGCTCATCAGCTGAAGACCAAAGATGTTCAGGTTGTTGTCATGTACAGCACTATGCCCTCTCAAGCACAGAAAGCTCATGGAGCTTTGTTTAAGAGTAGCAAAAAACCCAGAGAAGCCATTATTTTTTTAGAGAGTTCAAGGCTGCAGGATATTGTGGCCTCATTTTCTGTGGTATATAGCAACATTCATTTATTTTGGTCTTGCTACCCTCTCTTGCAAAATGGGTTTGCAGGTTTGTGAAGCATTACACAACCTCTGCAGAACTTATCTGGCCAGGATGATAGTGGACTGGCCATACATATAATATATGTGTGCATTTACAATTGTCTGTCCCTCTCCAGCCTCAAGTTGCTGGCTGCTGTTAGTTGCATAAGGTACATCAGCTTATTAGCTGAGGCTTCTATGTTACTAGCATTTGAGAGCAGGGAGCTGTCCACAGAGCCTATGCAATTGATGGTGCTGAAATGAATATCTAACAAGCCTAGTGGGATATCATTTCAGATTTGTGGGAAGGGGCTTGGGCAGCTTTGAGGAGACATGTATTTCCAACATGAGTTACAGAGGCTTGGTGCAAATGCTGTGTCTGAAACATTCAGCATATTTTAGAAATGTGATTATTCAATATTTTCTCTGGACTTTGAGATTTCAAGATGCAAACCCACAATATTGCTTATTTTTGCAATGTTGCGGATTTGAAGTTTGGTGTTTTGATATAATCAAGAGTCATCAAGTTGGATTAAAACTAATGCAAATCTCCTTTCATTTCAATATTAAAAAAAACCTCCTATTGTTTCATTTTAATTCATCAACATTTTCTCAGTTACCTTCCAGATTCAGAAGTAATGGTTGTGTGAAGTTACTGAACATCCAAAGTCAATCTTTGAGGTGATTGCGAGAGGTGTCACAGAATGGTGAGACACCTCACCCTTCAGATCTCCCAACTGCTTACAAGGCCCTGTTGTTTATCTCACCTTGAGGAATAGCCTGTGTTTGTGGACTCCAGTCCCTGGCCTGAGCTGTAGAGAAGGCCACCTGGTTCACAGTCTAGCATATTGTTCTTACCATGCTGTAAGCCACCCAAGGTGGATGGGGAAACCTAGCCAGATGGGCGGGCTATAAATAAATAAAACCATTATTAATATTATTGTGGGCAACTAGATGTCTATGGGAAGGTCACATGCAGGACATGGGTGCAATAGCCTTCTCCTGCTAGGGATCACTAGCAAGTGGTATACAGAGGCAGACTATCTCTGATATAGGAGGTAATGTATAGCCATTGTGGTTAGAAGCCTTATTGGGCTACTAACAAGCTGCCCTGACTGGTCATAACAGAAGGATTTCTTCAACATTATAGAAAATCAGCTTGCCTCTGAATCGCTGGGTAGTGTTGGTATTTGGCTTTGGCTGCCAGCGCTGCTCCCACATTGTGTTTGGGGTATTGTTACATCCCTGACTGCTGAGATCATTCTGGAGTTTTTCCTTCTTCAGTGCTAATTCCTGTTTCTCACTCTAGTGCAATAATAAATCCATTAGTGCAACAATATAAATTCTCTCTAATGCATCTTTCCCTCTGGGCTCTAGGCTCTAGGCTGACTCATATTGGGAGACCACTTATAAACAAGAAGAACAAAAAAATGTTCTCGCCATTCCCCCCTCCCTCAAAATGAGTACTTTCAAATGAAGGAGAGTACATTGGCACTGACCTTGGTTTTTCAGAAATCAGGTTTATCCCCCCTCCCCCCCCCCCCGCACACACACACACATACACACACACCTGAGTTTTTGTGAATTCTTTGTGAGGTTAAAAACAAGGCAAAAACTCTGGAAAAGATTCTCATTTGTGCTGATCTCTGAGCTGATGTATTAAATCAGGAGCAGGGAAGCTTTTTTCCTGTCAATAGTCATGTTGTCTCAAGGGGTTAATCTGCTGCTAGTTGCATGGTGGTGGTCAGAGCCAAAAGTGGGCAGGGTTCCCCCTTTCTCTCCCCACTCCCTCTGCTCCCACTTCCACTCTCCTGGCTACCTGCATGAAATTAAGTTGAAGGACCCCCAAAATTAGGACAAGGGCTGTGGGAAGATCAACTCCCAGAGGCTGCCTCTTCCCACTTCAGAACTGAGATAACCAATCCCGAGGCCATGCAAGGTGAATAGGGAATGTGTTGCTCTCCTGATGTTGGTGGACTCTAACTCCCATCAGCCCCAGCCAGCCAGGGATGATGGGAGTTCTGGTCCCAAAACATCTGGAGGGTCACAAATTGCCTGTCCCTGCTATAGAATAACTCTGCACAGCTCTGATTGCTTTTGGATAGGCTGAGTGTGTTTCAAAAGGACTTTGCAAGCATGTCTCTGAAGGCCTTTGGACAGGCTGTGTGGGCATTCTGCACTGTAAACTCTGTGGGTTGAATATTTGTATATATACACCTGATGTTTTAAGGTGGAACTATATGCTACAAGGAGAACCTGAGGTCAGGAACCTTAGATTTTCCTCCTAAGGCAAATACAGGTTTGGTGAGGCATAAAGAAGGGAGCATTAGTTAAAAAAAAAAAATTCTGTTTGTTTAGCTTTTAGCCATTGATTTTATGCTGGTTTGGTATTTTAGTTGCTGCTGCTAATTATTTTAGTTCTCAGTTTGTTTAAACTATTTTTTAAAGATACATATGGTGGTGTCCTGTGAGCCATCTTGTGAGGGTGATGGAACACATCCCCATGTTCTCACAGTTTGGAAATATACTTTTGTCAAGACAACATCTAGTTAGAGTGAGTTTAGGTTTTCTTTGCTTGCTTTGTCGATATATTTGTTTCTTGAGTTTAATCTCGTTATGGTACCTTGAGAGGCAGGGGAGGGAAGGAAGGAAAGAAAGAAGGTCATTGTGTCCAATTTCATCCTCTGAGAAAAAAATTTCTACAGATCGCCACCCCAACAGATAAACTGTGATGCTTGCAAAGGGAATATTCCTTGCCCTGAACCAAAAGAGAGGGATGTAATATAAATCTGTAATAACAAGTACTGCTGTCCTCCAAGTGTGATATTCTTTTCTTGCTGATCTGTTAAATCTGTTTCACTGCTGAGTATCAGTTGCTGGCTTGGAGGGCACTGTTGGTGAAAAGTATTCAAAGTGCTGACTCAACAAAGCTCTCAGATACTTCAGAAACAGCAGCAGCAGAATCATCATCTAGCCTGGCTCTCATTTTGCCCTTGTTCGAGAAGATCCCTTTCCACCCACCCCCACCCACCCGCCGGAAAGCGTTTCCAAATGCAGGAGTGCATATTGATTCCTAGGAAAGTACAAAAGCATTTTGGCGATGTGGGACGCTTTCCATTTGCTGTTCTTTGAGACAATACTTTCACAAGGTCAACTTATACTTCTGCTCCACCTCACTGCGTGTGGAAAGGGCAGTGGCAGATGGCATACTTTGCATGCAGAAAATCCCAGGTTTAGTCTCATGTAGTTCGACATCACCTTGCCAACAAAGGTCCGTATAGTTAAAGCTATGGTTTTCCCAGTAGTGATGTATGGAAGTGAGAGCTGGACCATCAAGAAGGCTGATCGCTGAAGAATTGATGCTTTTGAATTATGGTGCTGGAGGAGACTCTTGAGAGTCCCATGGACTGCAAGAAGATCAAACCTATCCATTCTTAAGGAAATCAGCCCTGAGTGCTCACTGGAAGGACAGATCCTGAAGCTGAGGCTCCAATACTTTGGCCACCTCATGAGAAGAGAAGACTCCCTGGAAAAGACCCTGAGGTTGGGAAAGATGGAGGGCACAAGGAGAAGGGGATGACAGAGGACGAGATGGTTGGATAGTGTTTTCGAAGCTACCAGCATGAGTTTGTCCAAACTGCGGGAGGCAGTGGAAGACAGGAGTGCCTGGCGTGCTCTGGTCCATGGGGTCACGAAGAGTCGGACACGACTAAACGACTAAGCAACAACAACAAGTTCCAGCTTTATCTCAACAGGATTGGGCAATGCCTCTGCCTGAGATCATGAAGAGCTGGTGGTGGTCAGAGCACGTAGTCCTATTTTAATGGTGCAGCCTGGTACATTGCATTTGATGTGTGACTTTGCACACAATGTTCTCACATAATGACGAAACATTGGTAGTGATAGTCCATTGGACTCCTTTTTCAGCATGAGTTGCTTTGAGTAGGAAACCACCCAGTACCATTCACATTTTTCTGCTTCTAATTGTTGTTTTCCCCAACAATTCCCTTTGTTGTGTGAGGACAGACGTTTCAGAATAATCTCTGTGTTTGCAATCATAGTTCAGTGGTTCAACTAACACGTAGATAATGGGAAGTGTAGGAAGTTTCCATTTCTCAAGCAGAAGATGCAGAGCAAAGGTGCTTTTTTCAAGGAAGGTGGAATACCCAGCATCTATACCTGATACTCAGTAAATAAGGAAAATGCCTGCTTATATTGTAAGTACAATAGTCTTTTGTGCTACCTGTGTGCAAAGCTCAACTCATGCATGAACTCATCATGGCTGTAATCTTGTTCGTACTTACTTGGTGATATGCCCAGTTGAACCACTTACTTCTGAGTAGGGATGGCTGAATTTGTCAATTTCAGTTTCTCTTCCCCACAGCCCAATCTCATATTCAGTTGGCCCCATTTCTGCATTTGTTTCTGTATTTCTGTTTAATAGTTCTGTATGAAAATCCATACATATTTCACACAATATATGCATTTTTGCAAATGATTTTCATAAGGCAATGCATTTCTTTCTTTGCATTTTTCATTAATATGAATGTTTTCATACATTTTATGGTGGGGGGGGAGGGTTTGGAGAACTGCATAGCAAAATTCAGAGGCAGGCAAATTTAGGGAAAAAAATGTTTTCTTCAATGTACTTGTTCAGGAAGTACAAAACAACACCTTTGTACTTCCTGAACCAAAACATGCTCTCTGAACCAGTACTACTTATGAGTAAGCATGCACATGATTTGGTCTTAAGCAAGTAATCATGCCAAAACTCACCCCATATCTGCAATGTAAGTACTATTCTGACTGTTGTAAGAATTACCAAAAGTGTTTGTGAGAAGTATTGTTGAGATTTTAAAATGATACACAAATGCTGCATATGTCAATTATTAAATTATTGGGCTATAAGCAACCCAGATTCTGCAACCAGCAAAACAGTGCTTGAATAAGAGGGAGCCAGAGAGAGCCTCCTCCTCTTTTCAATTGTTACTGGTCTTATTTTGTAAATCCTCAACGTTTTACTAAACAAAGCAATATTAGCTTTAGAATAGCCTCCCCCCCCCGAACATGCAACTGCATGGCTGTAGGACAGCTGACAGAAAGAACAGCCACAACTCACGCAGTAAAGACTGACATCAGTAACGGAACTGGTAAGTAGAGGTCAAGGTCCAAATTCAACTTCAAGCAATCCCAATTCTAGCACATTGTATTAGACATTAGATAAGGTAATCAAATCCTACCATATGTGAAGGGATCTGATTCTGTATGTCCTTCCAAAAGCAGTGCTTATAGTAGATATCAGTTTCTCTGCAAGTGGGATATGCCATATTGCCTCATACCAGTAAGAGATTGTCTAAACTCTCATTTGCACAATCAAAGAAGATTTAAAGTGCCACTGAAGTGTTCCGTTAATTATGAAATTACTTAACGGGCTGCTGTCTGAGAAGCTCAACCACAAAGGCCGCTTGGTTGCATCATGGAACGAAGCATATGATTATCTTGGTCCTGACAATTTTGAAATTTTGAGCTATCATCATGAGTTCTGGTATCTACTCCTTTTTATTATTATTTAAATGGTGTGGTGTTTGTTTTTTACTTGGAAAATGAAGTGAACTTTTGTTTATTGTGCTAGCACTTTACAATCTGGCTTCTTCAGTGCTTGAAGAATGAGGGGCAAAAGGCCCTTGGGGAAATCTGCCTGTTCCACTCTGTAAATATCTCTGCCGGATTTTAGTCACATCTAGTCCTCCTGTAACTACCTAAGGCAGTAACTAAGAGAGTCACTACAAACTGCAATAGAGCTACCTCACTTTGCCCTCCCATAATTCAAGCACTGCCTGCAATGTGCAGCCCCAGGAATACTGGTGTTTTAGCACTTGCATATAATTTGATGGGTGTGTTAAAGTCCAACATGCCAGATCACTTCTCTGTGTAAGCTCTGTGTCCTCTAGAACAACCGCCACAGTTCCCTGCAATGTGGCAGGTGCCCAGAGGTTCCATGGAACACAGGTGAATGCGGAAAGAGTTTTCTGCAGGTAAAAAACAACAACACCTTGGATATATAATTGCACACGACTGGAGAAAATGAAAGCATGTGACGTTTCGTTTTCTAGATTTCAGATGGTAGTGCAACGTGAGGGCAATGAAGGATAATGTTAGACACTTGTAACTAACATTCGGGAGGTGAAATACTCTCCTTTTCTTTTTAGTAGTATAGGCAGCAGGGAGAGCACAGAAAGCTGCTGTGAATATCGTACAACCCTGGAATATCAGAGTTCTAAGATCCACGGGGAGTCTGCATAAATAGAGTAAGCTTCCTCCTTCAGAAAGCTGACCTCCAGCTCATGGACAGTGGATTAGTGGTTAAGAGCAGTGGACTCATAATCTGGTGAACCGGGTTTGATTCCCTGCTCCTCCACATGCAGCTGCTGGGTGACCTTGGGCTAGTCACACTTCTTTGAAGTCTCTCAGCCCCACTCACCTCACAGAGTGTTTGTTGTGGGGGTGGAAGGGAAAAGGAGATTGTTAGCCGCTTTGAGACTCCTTAGGGTAGTGATAAAGCGGGATAGCAAATCCAAACCCTTCTTCTATGCATTTTCAACTAAATATCTGGCACATGTCTCTTTTGAGACAAAAGGCTGTGACCCAGGAGGACATCTTCTGGAGAACTGACTCAGGGCACTTCCAAAACTCCACTTGTCTCCATGCCTAGAAAGGTTGGGTCCGAGAGGTTTTCCGCTTGTCCCTGCTTTCCACACATGGATTCGAGCGATGGCCACACCACTTTCCCAGGGAAAGCTGTTTACTACTGAATCAAAACAAATGTCAGTCCACGGAAAACCTGATTGATGTTTGTTCCGATTCAGCAGGTGACCAGGCAAATGAAAAACCACCTCAGAGAAAACGTGGAACAAGTGGAAGTGTGGACCCAGCCCTCAGAGGTGTGGCCTGGCTGAAGACTCTTTAGTTACTACTCTGTGCAGGCTCCCAGGCCTCCTCAAGAATGAACTTGGTTTTACCTTTAACTTGACTTGCAGTCAGTTCAAGCACAAGCAGCAGAAGACAAGGACAGTGACAAAAATTGTGAGGGAATGTCTCACCCCCACAATGGTCCTCCTTCAAATATTTCCTTAGTATGCATTTGGAATGTCTGGTTAGGTCATGTGTAGCTTTGCCATTCCAAACCAACTGTTCAAAAATTCCATTGGGCATGCTGAAGATTTTGGACTAAAGTACCTAGGACTTGCCGATCAGAAGGTCAGCGATTCAAATCCCCGCGACGGGGTGAGCTCCTGTTGCTCGGTCCCTGCTCCTGCCAACCTAGCAGTTCGAAAGCACATCAAAATGCATGTAGATAAATAGGTACCGCTCCAGCGGGAAGGTAAACGGCGTTTCCGTGCGCTGCTCTGGCCCACCAGAAGCGGCTTAGTCATGCTGGCCACATGACTTGGAAGCTGTACACCGGCTCCCTCGGCCAATAAAGTGAGATGAGCGCCGCAACCCCGGAGTCGGTCATGACTGTACCTAACGGTCAGGGGTCCCTTTACCTTTTTATCTTATAAGTAGCTCTTTAACCTTAGCTAGCTTTAGCTCTTATTGGATAGGCTCAGCATCTCAACAAATTAAAGCAACAACAACTTTACAGGTTGGCCAACCTTTTCATTATATCCCAGAGTTGCATATCTGATGCTAGTCATACCCAGGGTAGACCTACTGGAGTCAAAAGACACAACTAACTTACACCCATTAACTTTAACGGGTCTTTTCTGAGTAGAACTTAGTTGGACACCTTCCTCCTGCCTTTAAGTAGCAAAGGTACAGAGCTGTTAAGCTGCTGAGCATTTTTTCAGCTCTCATTCATTTCAGTGGGAGAGGCCACTGTTGAAATGAACAAGACTTAAAAGGTGCCTGTCTCTTGTTACACAACGCCCTTAATATTTTACATCGGAGTTGTGAAAATTAAAATGATGCTCAATCTGTATTTCCTTCCTGAAGTCTTTCAGGAGTGAAAAAAAGAAAAGAAAGAAAAGAGCCTTTCTAGCATCTTTGTAGTATCTGTGTTTGGAGTCTAGTAACTGTGAAACAGTTGTTAGCTGCTGTACCCTAGGGCAGTGGTTGCAAATGTAAGTGAAAAATGACAACCTGGTTAAGTGATACGGACTTGTATTTGTGTTTTGGTTAATTACCAAATCTTTCTAGACAGGGATCTCTGTTCCATAGAGAATGTAGATAGAAGGTACATGCAGGCGATAAGCACGGTGTCTTTGTTGTCATTGTTGCTCACCAGCGTGGTAGAGCATGACAGCGCACATTTGATGCAGGCTCCCAGATTGCTAGTTACTCGCTCACCTGGGGCAAATAGCCATCTGTTGTGGCATAGCACCCGCGTGGCACATGAACAAGCAGTGTTGCCATCTGCACATTCAGATCATGGTGGGAAAGTGGAGCAGAGGGATGGCGGAGCACGCCTGGGACTCAGCTACATTAGTCAAAAAAACCCCAGGGTTTTAAATGTGTTATAAACATGCAACACCAGATGGCGCTGTAGAGCACAAAACTTTTCTATGCGATTTTATATAGTGGTTTTTTCCCCTTTTGTTATAACGATTTAATTTATGACTTATTTATAGCATCCCCCCCCCCCGGTGTGTAGATCTACCCCTGGTGAACTTACTGGCAACCCTAATGTGAAGGGAACCAACACGGCAAGGAACAGAATGGTCAGCCACTTTCACAGAGGAACAATGGACTAGGGCAGCAGTGGAGTCATGTTAATGTTTTAAAGGACCTGGCTTTTTTTAAAAAAGGAAAAAAGGATGGTGCAATTCTTTTCCTCTGAAACATCCCTACGCCTGTAGTCTGCAGTGGTACCCAGACCAAGAATAAGAAACCTGTTGTTTGTGTAGAGGAGGATGGGTATCTAACAGCAGAAAGTGCTATGTAATAGCTAGCTCCTCAGTTGATTTAAAATGATACTGACAGAAGCCACTAATGAGACCTAATTAGTGTATATAATGAAAAAGATTAATTGTGGTCAGATGAGCAATGACAGGGGGAGAATAACACATAAGTCTGAGCTGTGAAAAAAAAAAGCAGATTGAAATACAGTTAGGTTTCTTAAATGTATTTAAAACTAGCACAGGCTGATTCCTCAGATATTAAATTGGGTAGCGGACTTTTATTGGTTTTATATTGGTAGATAAATCAAATGTTTTAATCAGCAGCAGTCAAGTTTAGTTACTGAGTCTGTGAGAGTGGAACGAAGCACCGTAGGAGATGTGGGTCTGCTGCTGAGAACAGTATCCCATATCTTGTGCTGCTCCTCCCATCTCCATTGTACCGACTAGCAAAGCTCACACTTGGTGGTGACTTCATCCCCAGTTCCCCCTCTTCAGTCCATTGGCTGCGAGTCCTCTACTGTCCCCCTCTACCCATCACTGGCTGCAGCTGGTGAGGAAATTCCCAGCACGATGAATGGCTTGTCCACATCTCCATTTGCAGTGCTGCTTTCCCCCAGGGAAATCCGATCTTTGGCGCTGAATCAGAATAAATGGCCACCAGGTTTTCTGTGGATTGCTGTTTGTTCTATTCTTCTATGGTGCTAAAGAGTAGGTTTTCTGGGGGGTGAGGTGGGGGAAGCAGCAGGGCAAAGGCAAAACTGCTTGGACCTGTGCTTTCTAGGAAGTGTAGATAAGCCCCAAATTGCATCACTTAGTGGGAATTCATACATCCCATACATCCCAGTAGTGATGTATGGAAGTGAGAGCTGGACCATAAAGAAGGCTGACCGCCGAAGAATTGATGCTTTTGAATTATGGTGCTGGAGGAGACTCTTGAGAGTCCCATGGACTGCAAGAAGATCAAACCTATCCATTCTTAAGGAAATCAGCCCTGAGAGCTCACTGGAAGGACAGCTCCTGAAGCTGAGACTCCAATACTTTGGCCACCTCATGAGAAGAGAAGACTCCCTGGAAAAGACCCTGATGTTGGGAAAGATGGAGGGCGCAAGGAGAAGGGGACGACAGAGGATGAGATGGTTGGATAGTGTTCTCAAAGCTAGCAGGATGAGTTTGACTAAACTGCGGGAGGCAGTGGAAGACAGGAGTGCCTGGCGTGCTCTGGTCCATGGGGTCACGAAGAGTCGGACACGACTAAACGACTAAACAACAACAGCAACAACAAGTGGGAATTCACTAGCCATTACAGGGATGGGGATGAAGGGAACCAAACACAAGGGTGCAATTTCAAGAGGTAGGCAGTCCTGGTTCTTTAGCAGTATCTCTTTCTGCAAGAGTCAATGGTGCATTTCCCGAGCAATGTCCAAAGCCAAGACCTGAGAGCAGGACTTTTGGTCCTACTAATGCTGGTGAACTACAATTCCTACCACCCTTTACCATTGGCCATGCCATGCTGGCTGGGGCTGGTGGGAAGATCTGGAAATGCCCTCTCTCTCTTGAAATATTTATATGCCTTTTGCCATGTAACACATAGCCAGGTGGTGTGCAAAATGAAAGCAATGTCAGTAAACAGCATACTAAAAACAGAAGAATGTAACACAAAATATTTATCTTGTTTGCTGCATATACGACAATGTCATTATTGACATTTCTGCTGCAAAATAATGTTCATTTTATTTTACTGAGGAAGGACCCCGGTCCTTACTGGAAATGTTTAGTGTTGCTAAAGCGAATTGCAATTCAGCTTTTGTTGGTCTCGTTCACGGAAGCTGCGATCCCCCATACCCTCACCTAGGAGTAAGACCCATTGGACTGAGTGAACACATCTGGCTGCACTCTGCCTGTCATTTTACTAAAGTCATCTTACCTCTTTATGCTTTCGCCCTAATCACAGTGATCTTCCACACTCACATGCCCCAGCTGGATAAGGAAACAGAAGGGGCTTTTGACTGCTGTTCACCTCTTCTTCTCCTCCTCCAACCCAGCTGCCAGGGCTGCAGAAGTCTATTAGCAAACTAGAGATAACACTAACCAGCCATTCATGAGAAAGAGAAACAAAACCACTTGCCTTATTCCGTAGAAGTTGCAAAGGGTAGAGTATTATTGTTTTGTTTTCTGTTTTGTGGGGATGGCTGAATAGTGGCTGGACAGATCCTGAAGCTGAGACTCCAATACTTTGGCCACCTCATGAGAAGAGAAGACTCCCTGGAAAAGACCCTGATGTTGGGAAAGATGGAGGGCACAAGGAGAAGGGGACAACAGAGGACGAGATGGTTGGATAGTGTTTTCGAAGCTACAAACATGAGTTTGACCAAACTGCAGGAGGCAGTGGAAGACAGGCGTGCCTGGCGTGCTCTGGTCCAGGGGGTCACGAAGAGTCGGACACGACTAAACGACTAAACAACAACAACAAAAGCAAATTATATCAAACTATGAATGGAATCTTGGAAGAGGGAGTTCTCTAGTGCAGCGTTCTTCAAACTTGGGTTCCCATATATTGCTGGCTTATCCGTCTCACCATCCCACACCATTGGCTAAGTTGGCTGGGGATGATGGGGGGTTGTAGTGCAACAACATCCAGAGACCCAGAACAACAATGATCTAGAGCAGAGGCTTTCAACCTTTTTGAGTCCACGGCTCCCTTGACCAACTACATTCTTTCTGCGGCACCCCTGTGGGGCTCAGGAGCCCAGTTATGTCACCCCTTGCTTGCAGAGCCGGCAGCCTCTCACCCTTTTCCAAACACCCTCTTTTGTGGAGTGTTCCCTCAGCCTCCTCTCCTCTCCTTGGGAGTCCTGCAGGAAGCCGCTGCTGCCACCCCAGGTCTCTGAGCCACCACAGCTCCTAGCAACCATCACCCCCTGGCCAGCCCCAGAGGCACTAAAGTGGTACCTTGGGTTACGTACGCTTCAGGTTACAGACTCCGCTAATCCAGAAATATTACCTAGGGTTAAGAACTTTGCTTCAGGATGAGAACAGAAATTGTGCAGCGGTGGCACAGTGGTAGCGGGAGGCCCCATTAGCTAAAGTGGTGCTTCAGGTTAAGAACAGTTTCAGGTTAAGAACAGACCTCCAGAACGAATTAAGTTCTTAACCCGTGGTTCCACTGTATTTGCCTGGGGAACTTGTAGCCAGGGCTGCTGCAACAAACAGCTGTGCAAGCCTTTGGGAAGCAGAGATGCAAGAGGACATCAGAGGAGACCGGGAAGGAAAGAGAGACAGAGGCCAGTGTTGCCTACAGCACCCCTGACCATCATTCAAGGCACCCCAGGGTGTCACAGCACACTGGTTGAAAACCACTGATTAAGAGGAATGAGGAGATGCTTTGAAATAACCAGCCTTCAGCTGCAGACCACTGAGATCCAATGCTGTTTTACTTTCTCACAAGGCTTTACAATCTTTACCATCACTGAAGAGCTTTAATCCAACCCTTCATCTCTCTCAGTTTACTGAGAGCTGGCTGATAATGTACCCTTGTCACCTTCTCTCCCACATTTGTATCTTTTTTGGGTCCCAAATTGACTCTTATTTTAGATCATCAGTAACTGCTATTTATACACCTTCCTTTCTGTTAAGGAGAACTTCTCTGTACAGCTACCGATACAAGGAACATCAAACAGTAGATGTAATAGCAGAGAAGCATGACTAATCTACACCTTCAAAGGTGGCATTTTTCATGGCATTGACCTTATGATTATCATTATTTTACTAGCAAAATGCCCATCATGGTGAAAGGACAGTTTTCCAAGAGGTCTTGTTGAGTTCATGCAAGAGTGCCAGGTTGGGTAACCACTTACACATTGCCAAAAAAGAAGAGCACACAATTTGCATATGCTAATAGATAAATATGGATGCCTAGAAGTTAGCCACAGCTACTAGAATTTAAATACAAATACGACACGTCTCACCATAAGGGGAAGACATCAGGTGACTTGTGTGCCTACTCAGTCTGCTGACCAGATTCTGCTACCTGTTGATGGGCAACTTCAAAGCCCCTTCTCTCCGTTGGTATAGTTATTTATCTTTAAAGTGGACTGCCTTTCAAACAGTGGACTCCTTCAAACAGGGGGCTGTCTTCTCTAAAGACGTTTGAGGGGGTCAACGGCACTTACGTGATGTTGTGACATCCTGACCTCATGTGCGTGACCTCATGACACTGGGAGGAGCCAGGGGTGGAGCTGAATGTGGTGGCTGTGTGGGTTAATGGTTAGCGGCTCCTCCTCTACCTTCTCTTGGCGCTGCCACTGGTGGGAGGCTGCTTCCACCTCCTTCCCCTCCATGGCAGGAGGAAAAGCAGGAGAAGGAGGAGAAGGAGAAGGAGAAGGAGAAGGAGAAGGAGAAGGAGAAGGAGAAGGAGAAGGAGACAACTGCTGGAACCACGCCATGCTCGACTCCACTCTTGGCTCTGTGCTTTGCCGCTGCACTTTTAGGACATTGGGGAGGCCTGGCCCTACCCCCCCAAATATGGGGGAGGGAGGGCTCAGTCCCTAGGAGCTGATGGCTCTGACATTCACAGTGGTACAGGGGACGAGTGCCGGAAAAGAGCTTTGGCCTCTCCTCTTGTGCTTTACAGTACAGTGGTACCTCAGGTTACAGACGCTTCAGGTTACAGACTCCGCTAACCCGGAAATAGTACCTCGGGTTAAGAACTTTACCTCAGGATGAGAACAGAAATTGCATGGCAGTGGCACGGCGGCAGCGGGAGGCCCCATTAGCTAAAGTGGTACTTCAGGTTAGGAACAATTTCAGGTTAAGAACAGACCTCCAGAACGAATTAAGTTCTTAACCCGAGGTACCACTGTATTTCCAAAGGAGGTTGTTTCCAGTCTTTATTTGTATTCTGGTTGTGGCTCATCCAACCATAGCTGTGAAAGCCGAAGCCAAATCATAATTTGTGTTCATGTGCAAGGACATCTTGTCAAGAGAGTGAACATTTTATCTTTTTGAGGGGTGGGGGATGCTCAACTTTGAAGCCCATTTGACACGAGATACAAATGAGACGGAGCTCTCTTTTCACTTGATGAAAGAGATGCACTGATCCAGCAACTTGTTTACTTTTGCTTTGTAGTTTTATTGCAGGGGAGGCAAAAGGAAGCAAACCGGTGCGCTCGCCACGTTCATTTCAAAGCTTCGAAGCTTTGAAAGTGCATACAATATATCTGATCTGTGTTGGAACAACTATCTGGCTTTATATAGAAGCTAGAAATAAAAGAAACCTACATTATTAAGTTAAATAAAAAGCTTTATGGCTTTAATGTGGCCAGCTTCTATATACTTGGGAGCGGGTGGTGCTGTGGTCTAATCCACTGGGCGTCTTGGGCTTGCTGATCGGAAGGTCAGTGGTTCGAATCCCTGTGACGGGGTGAGCTCCCATTGCCCTGTCCCAGCTCCTGCCAACCTAGCAGTTCGAAAGCATGTCAAAGTGCAAGTAGATAAATAGGTACTGCTCTGGCGGGAAGGTAAATGGCATTTTCGTGCGCTCTGGCTTCCGTCATAGTCCTCCGTTGCACCAGAAGCAGTTTAGTCATGCTGGCCACATGACCCGGAAAGCTGTCTGTGGACAAACGCTGACTCCCTCGGCCTGAAAGCGAGATGAGCACCGCAACCCCATAGTCGCCTTTGACTGGACTGTCCAGGGGTCCTTTACCTTTTTGTTTTGTTTTACTTGGGAACCACTCTATGCTTCACACAGATTTATGGGCCAGCACAATCCAAATCCATCATGGATGATTAGGCACTATAAAAAGTTTGGGTCCCCTGTTAAGAAGCATTTGACACATTAGTCTTCTTTTTGGGGGGAGTTTGTGGGAAGGGGGAAGCCAACTGTATTGATAATGGTTATGTTTATTCTAATATATTTCTTGAAAATCAATAAAACATTTGTTTCATTTATTAATAGAGTGTGTGTGTACATGCTTGCTGAGGAATAAATCTGTTTTTTCAATAGCTCTACGGAGTCAGGCTGGCAGTGGCCATTTCCCTTCCCTGAATGTGTATGAGATAACAACAATGGCATCTCTATGAAATATACATGGTGAGAGATTTTTTCCCTAGCAAGCGTAGCTGCATAGATGAATCCATTATGGGAGCTCTGAGGAGCTGCCACATGGCCAGAGATTCAAAGCAGCAAGCCTGGGAAATTATTCCATCAACCCTGCCAATATATGGATTAAAATATGGTAGGATCAGCAGAAGGCCAGGTATAGTTGCTTTGGGTATCAGATAACGTAAAGGTAAAGGTCCAGTCGTGACCGACTCTGGGGTTGCGGTGCTCATCTCGCTTTATTGGCTGAGGAAGCTGGCGTACAGTATGTGGCCAGCAGACTAAACCGCTTCTGGCGAACCAGAGCAGCGCATGGAAACGCCGTTTACCTTCCCGCCGAAGCAGTACCTATTTATCTACATGCATTTTGATGTGCTTTCGAACTGCTAGGTTGGCAGGAGCAGGGACCGAGCAACGGGAGCTCACCCCATTGTGGGGATTCGAATCGCTGACCTTCTGATAGGCAACCCCTAGGGTTTGTGGTTTAACCCACAGCACCACCCGTGTCCCTTCTGGGTATCAGATATAGGCCACCAATTGTAGATTTTAATGGGTCTACCAGTAATAGAAAACCTGTAGATGTTTGCTGAACTCCAACTCCCATTCAGCATGACCAATGATCAGGGATGAAGTGTTAGTCTAGCAATATCTGGGCTGCCGTAAGTTTCCTGTTCTTGCCCTCCCTCAAAGGTTCGGCACCAGCGTGATCATTTTAACTTTTACTTTCCTTCGGAAATGCTCTGTCTCTCACAGAGGAATGTTTCTCAAATGCAGCCACAATAGCCTTGCCTGAAATGATATCTGGCATTTCATGTTTTAATTTGTGAGAATCTAAGATGAGCTACCATATTCTCATAAAAAGATGCTGACCTCATAATTAAGGAGGCTGACAGAGGATGAGCTGTAGTCATACCAGGAGTGCTAACTTGAATAAAATATTTTTTGGGGAGGGGCAGGTAAACCCCACCCCGCATAATCAATTAAAAGATGTGGTGCATGCACACCATTTGAATGGCAATGCCCATCAACTTTTTTGGGGGGTGGCAGCCCCCTCAAATATTTTACGGGGGAACGAAAAATTCCCCAATGTCTTTTTAGGCCCATACCTTCAGAACCCACTGAGAAATATCAGAAGAAATTATATGAACTGATGAAGGAACTTCCTATAAATGTTCCAGGACCATATCTGTACTGACACACCTCTGGAGTCTCAACTAGGCATCTTCTACCTGCTACCCAAAATATGCAAACCAGGTACCCCTGGACACCCCATCTTTTCATATATCAGGACCATCAAAGTTGAGGAGACTGATTATATGGACTCAACATGCCACCAGTACATAAAAGATGCCACTGATTTCGTTAAGAAGATTGACAATCTTCTAGAAAACACCACCTGTCTTCAGATCAGTGGCACTGCAATGGGCAGTTGCGTGGCTCAACAATATGCCAACATCTTCATGACTGACTTAGATCAACACTTTATCAGCTTCTCATCTCCAAAACCCTCTGCTCTACTTTACTACCTGAGAAACACTGATGCCACCTGTACCATCTGGACCCATGGACAGCAGGCAAGTGTGCAGTTCCACCTGGAAGTCAATCATTTTCATCCCACCAGCAGGCGGGGCCTAGGCCAGTACACAAAAGAGGTTCCCTTTCTGGACAGTGCTGTGCAACTGCATAAATGGACATCTTAGCACTGCTTTACATAGGAAACTCACTGAAAACTACATGTACTTGTGTGCTTCCAACTTTCATCCATAACACGCTATAAAATCCATTGTCTGCAGTCAGACCTAGGCTGCAATTACATTAGTTTGGACTCATTGGACAGACACCTAAAACATTTACAACAGGCATTCCTCAGACAACAGTACCCACTGTACGAAGTGAAAAAAACAGGACAACAAGGCCTGAGTGGGACACAGGAAAAATCAACAACAAGGCGGACCAGAGGAGAAAATGATAGGTCATTACTTGCTGTCACTTTATGTCTTCCAGTTACAATGACTCAAAACATGTCATCGGTGATGTACAACCCATCTTGAATATGTCCCTCACACAGGCCCTGGGCGGCAGGCCTGTACTTGCTTACAGACAGCCCCCCCCCCCAATCACCAGAAGTAAGAGGTCACAGCAGTGATACAGACTCAACGACCAACCCTGTGGCAGACACAGATGCCAGCTTTGACTCCATCTCTATCCTGGCTACAGTACAGTCATACCTCATGTTACGTTTGCTTCGTGTTACGTTCTTTCAGGCTACGTCCTGCGGCGACCCGGAAGTACCAGAAAGGGTTACTTCCAGGTGTCGCTGTTCGCACATGTGCAGATGCGCCAAATCGTGCCATGCACCTGCGAAGATACAACGCTTCAGGTTGCACTCTTTTCATGTTGTGAACGGGCCTCCGGAATGGATCCCATTCACAACCAGAGGTACCACTGTCTTACAGGGCCTAATAATGCCACCAACAACATCAGGAGTTCATTCACTGGCACATCTTCCAACATGATAATGCCCTCAGCTGCCAGCCGTGCCCTTCTGATTCTTGCAGTGCCAGATTTATGTATAAGCTAAACAAGCTATGGGACGCAGGTTGTGCTGTGGGTTAAACCACAGAGCCTAGGACTTGCCGATCAGAAGGTCAGCGGTTTGAATCCCCGCGACGGGGTGAGCTCCCGTTGTTCGGTCCCTGCTCCTGCCAACCTAGCAGTTCGAAAGCATGAAGTGCAAGTATATAAATAGGTACCGCTCCGGCGGGAAGGTAAACGGTGTTTCCGTGTGCTGCTCTGGTTCGCCAGAAGCGGCTTAGTCATGCTGGCCCCATGACCCAGAAGTTCTACGCTGGCTCCCTTGGCCAATAAAGCGAGATAAGCGCCACAACCCCAGAGTCAGCCACGACTGGACCTAATGGTCAGGGGTCCCTTTACCTTTTTAAACAAGCTATAGCTTAGGGCCCCACTCTCTTGGGGCCCCAAAAAAATTTAAAGGAAAAAAATACTTTGATAAAATATATACTTTATTGTGTGTAAATGGCTTTAGATACCTATTAGGTCCATAAATTACCATATAGCATATATTCAACACAAAAAACAGCGACAAATTGTTGTTGACAAAGGACAGCTGGACATATAAAGGGCCCCATTACCTTCACTAGCTTAGGGCCTCATCAAACCTAAATCCGGCCCTGCTTCTTAAATAGGACAAACAGGAGCCAGTCTCTATTCGGAGAGATGGAATATATAGAGAAGAATAAATGGACTCAAGTTTTATAACAAAAATGACAACATAGAAAACTCAGTGGGGGAACATTTTGACCTCCCAGGGTGTTTTGTTAACTAACCTAACAATGATCATACTGTAACAACGGAACTTCAAAGGCAGACTGCATTGTGAAACTGTTGGATTACAAAACATCAAGAGGCTCAGCATTGTCGCTTGCCGATTGAATAGGAATTTCTATCACATTACATGTGTCACAATGCCAGGATGTCTTTTATCAACAAAACTGTCCTTTTTGTCAATGCCCACTGTTAATGGTAATTATCACCCTCTGTACTTTTTTTTTCTTTTTTTGCATTTCATTTCCTTCTTCTGGTCTCACTGTTTACAGCTTTACATTCCCCAAACAATGTATGCCTATCCATTCATTTGGGAAAACTCAGCATACCACTTCATGCAACTGATGAACTGGATGGAAGTCCAGGAAAACGTATGACAGAGTAATTGAGTTGTGTTGAGGTTCCCTCTGTGTTTAGAGGGTGGGGTTTTTTTTTGTAAAGGTTTGTGGACAGTTGCAAACCTGCAGGTACCTTGAGCATGCAGGTACCTCTCCCTCGTATAGGGTTTTTGTTTGGTGTTTGTGTTCACTATTAGTACAGAGCATAGAGTTGCACCAATGGGATGTGGGTGGTGCTGTGGGTTAAACCACAGAGCCTAAGACTTGCTGATCAGAAGGTCAGCGGTTCGAATCCCCTCAACAGGGTGAGCTCCCGTTGCTCGGTCCCAGCTCCTGCCCATCTAGCAGTTTGAAAGCATGTCTAAGTGCAAGTAGATAAATAGGTACTGCTCTGGCGGGAAGGTAAACGGCGTTTCCATGCACTGCTCTGGTTCACCAGAAGCGGCTTAGTCATGCTGGCCACATGACCCGGAAGCTGTACGCCGGCTCCCTTGGCCAATAAAGCAAGATGAGCGCCGCAACCCCAGAGTCGGTCACGACTGGACCAAATGGTCAAGGGTACCTTTACCTTTATAGAGTTGCACCATATTATCCTCTCTTGTTGAAACTTTCTGTAGCGCTGGGGCATGCTATCAGTGTGCAGTGCAGAAGAGTGTCTTCATAAGCAAAAGGTGTGTTTGCAACTTGCCATCTCCTTTGATAATATTGTTTACGAATTTAAAAAGAGAAACTGCTCCATCGGCAGGATCGTAGTCCTATATTATCTGATCTTGGACCATGCATTATTGATTTCCACAATGTACAAAAAGAAAAGTATTAAAAGCCTTAGATAAAAATGTAAGGGATAAAAAAATGCTTAAATTGCTTTTGAAATTTAAAATCAATTTTACATGCTCGCTTATGTAGGGTAAGCAAGATTTATCGAGCACTGGGCAGCATACTAAAATAGCATTTTATTCTATAGCAAAATGAAGATCCTTGGATGAAGGGATGGCTTTTAGTTCTGCCCTGTTCACACAGCAGGGGCAGCTACCTGTAGGGGAGGAAAATGACCCTGCTCATACGAGGGCCAACATTTTGAAAAGTCTTGGTGCAACTTCTGAGACCAGGACTTACTAGGGATGGGTAAGCCTGTTAACTTTGACTTCTCCATTTCTCATTTCCCACCCTCTAAAGTTCAGTTCTCCAAATTTCCACACCAGTATGCAATTTGTTGTTGTTGTTTTTAAAAAACTAAGCCCACATTAAAATTTAGCAGTCTCTTTGCCACCTTTTTCTCAAAGAGCTCAATGTGATATATAGGGTCCCCCCCCATCATTAAATCCCTGCACTGTGAGGTTGGTTAGGCTGAGGGACAGTGGCTGGCCTATGGTCACCCAGTGAACTTTGAACCAGGTCCTAGTCCGATACTGCTGACTGGAAGTGGCCGCCGAGACCATATAACACTGGTCCTGAAAGACCTACATTGACTGCCAGTGTTTCCTGCTTGGCAGGGGGTTGGACTCGATGGCCCTTGTGGTCTCTTCCAACTCTATGATTCTATGATTCTATGAATGCCCTCCCATCAGATGTCAAGGAAATAAACAACTATCTGACTTTTAGAAGACATCTGAAGGCAGCCCTGTTTAGGGAAGTTTTTAATGTTTGATGTTTTATCGTGTTTTTAATATCCTGTTGAAAGCCGCCCAGAGTGGCTGGGGAGGCCCGGCCAGATGGGTGGGGTATAAGTAATGATTTGTTGTTGTTGTTGTTGTTGTTGTTGTTCTTGTTGTTGTTGTTGTTGTTGTTGTTGTTCTTCTTCTTCTTCTTCTTCTTCTTCTTCTTCTTCTTCTTCTTCTTCTTCTTCTTTGCACTCAATGACACTGGCTCTTAATGTGGTGATAGCACCATGGGTCTCCAATTTATCCTGCTAATTGGAAACGCCTACAAGTCTTGAAAAGGCTTTCATGTGAAGACTCCCTTCGTGACTTTTTTCTGGCAGTGCCCTGAGAGCTGCTGTATCAGGGACTATATACTACATAAGGCGGGCCTTATTAATATCGTCCTTATATGGTTGTATTCCTAGTCCGCCAGTGTTTATGACGGGGAGTTGGGTTGGGATGGACCCTAGTTGCTCCTCCACTGGTGAAGAAGAGTGCTACAGGGGAAGCCCTGAGCTTCACCCAGGTGCCAGGATCTTCTGCCAGTGAAAAGCCCCCCAGACCCTCCACCCCAAGGAACCCAATCCTCAGTCTGGAATTGGTGCGGCAAAAAGAAGCCCCTCACCCACCTTCATTGGCCAGAGTCAGCAGGGCTTCAGACGCAGCAGTGAATCTGCAATTCCTCAACTTCCCACCCCCTCTCTGACCATTGTGAATCTGTCTTCAAACCTCAGCTATGCACCTCTAGATTCTAGATTCCATTTCCATCCAGAATTAATATAGGCATTCACAGTTTTGCATGTTGGTTCTCAGGCTTCCTCCACCCCACCCAGCAAAACCTGCCGCCTCTCTGCACAAATTCAGTCTAGCAGCTTGCACAGATAATGTGGTGGGTTGGTGTTTTTTAAAAAACTGTCTTCTTTACGGAGGTTATAATTCAGGATGAAAACTCTGTTTTCCCCAGTCCACAGCTTCTGGGAGTCTGAGTGATTATGCATAAGAAGATCCTGCCTAGATTAGCATAATAGAAATTGCAACAATAGTTTTTTAACAGCTCATTTAGTAGCGCTTTGATTTTGATTTTTTTTTAAAGGGAAAAACAATCATTAATGATGCAGTGCTAGAATCCCAAATGCACACATGCTCAGAAATTAGGCTTGAAAGAGATCTGCCCAGGCTGAAAAAAATATGTCTAGAATGATCCTCCTGTCTCATTCTCCCTTTGCTCTTGGTGACTCTATGGAATATGGAGATAACTCAGACTCTAGATGCTACTGCTCCTAGGTATCTTCTTCCACTTCACGCACCCCTGTCAGCGCTCTGGCATTCTTTAAAACTACAGAGATTCCACGGACAAGAAAAGTACATTTCCAAGCACGATTCAAAGTGTTGGTGCTGACCTTTAAAGCCCCAAACCGCCTTGGCCCAGTAAACCTGAAGGAGCATCTCCACCCCCATCGTTCAGCCCGGACACTGAGGTCCAGCTCCGAGGGCCTTCTGATGGTTCCCTCACTGCGAGAAGCAAAGTTATAAGGAACCAGGCAGGTTGGGGCGCCTGCCCTGTGTAACGCCCTCCCATCAGATATCAAGGAAATAAACAACTATCTGACTTTTAGAAGACATCTGAAGGCAGCCCTGTTTAGGGAAGTTTTTAATGTTTGATGTTTTATTGTGTTTTTAATATCCTGTTGGAAGCTGCCCAGAGTGTCTGGGGAGGACCGGCCAGATGGGCAGGGTATAAGTAATGAATTACAGTATTATTATTATTATTATTATTATTATTATTATTAACAGAAGCAGGAAAGAAAAGTTCACAAGAAGAGGAATAAACATCTGCTCTTTGGGTCCCCAGGGATTCCTAAAGCCTGCAGTCCAAATAACTCTTTCATCAGTCACAGTCTTCGTTTTACTCATTTGCTAAAAACACTGAAAGGTGGGATTAGCCAGGCTGCCTTATCTCACAGCAGGGTGCCTGCACATTTTGTTTTATAATTGTCCTTCTAGTAGAGCCAGAGGCTTTTTTTATGTAATGAAAATTCAGGGCCTGGGCCCTCTTGCCCCCATGGGTTGTGGTCCAATTTCACCATTTGCCCCATTATAAATTAAACCATGTCTGTAGGGAAGGATGCTTAAGAAAGCATTGGCATTGAGCTGGGAGGGTTTATGTTTTCCATAGCACACCAGAAGCAGTGGATAGGAGACATTCTTACATAGTAAAATATTATTCAAATATAGGATTATATGGGCTTTTTAGCCTCGCAAGAATCTCTTCAAGAGATGCACTGAACATAGAATTACCAACTGCTGGTTTGAGAGCCTGTGCTACAAAAATCCTGCTTTCCCTTCCTAATACATAAATCATAGCAGAACTGACAGTTTCAATGCAATGATGTAACAGCAGGCTCCTAGGTATAGATACCATGGTGATAAGCCCTGCAGGCCTATAACTAACCACTCACCTGTGGTGAGTGACAGTTGCATAGAGGTGACCAGCCAGGGAAACTTTTGCAAATAGGAGATAAGAGGTGTTGGTTGGGTTCGAACAGCTAAGCTATATGTGGACATGTAGGCTGGTCACCTTTGTAAGCCTATTTTTAAGGCTGTAGTCAAGAATTCTCCAGGTAAGAGGGATTAAATATCAGTTCTCTGCAGGAATGCATAAGCAGCATAAACTTTGAGGTTCCTTTCTGTGTAAAGAATGCCTTATTCCTCCAGAACAGGAATATCTTATTTCCACATCTGTCTTCACGAAATGTTGCATTTCATATGATTGAGGGAGCTGTGGTTGGAGGAAAGATATAGAGAACTGAGGGGAAAGTAGAAATGGAATGAAATTCTGTTTGAACAGAGTTGTGTGCTTTGTTTTTTTGTTTTGTTTTCGGAAGCTGCATGTAAAACTGAAATGAATCAGAAAAAGAGGAGGGGGAATAGGGAAACTGTGAGCCCCCCAGACACTTTTATGTAGTTTACAACTCCCATCAGCCACAGCCAGTATGGCCAGCGGTTTGGGATGATGGGAGTTGTAATCTAGCAACAACTCGAGGGCTGAACTGGAGTCCGGAAATGGCTGTCCCAGTAGGGCTGGGGCCCAGTAAGAGAACTGAGAGTACAGTTTTCTGACTTGATCCACACTATTGGTTGTATACACATAGACCTTTATAAATTGGTGTGTGTGTGTGTGTGTGTGTGTGTGTAGTAAGTAGGGATAGGCACATCTGTTAATTTCACTTCTCCCACATTTCCAATTTTAAATTCAGCGCTCTATATTTCTGTAACAATTTGTTATTTTGTCTTTCTAAAATTATCATGAAAATCCATCAGTGTTTAATTGCAAATTTCTCCTAATAAACAGGTTTTTATATCCAGTTTTGATTAACCTACACATGTTGGAGAGCTATATCCCCACATATCTTGCATTCCATGTGTTCTTTTGACCAGTATATGCATGTCCCTACAAACTTTATCTTTATATGCTGTCAGGGGTTCAGGAGCAGAAGGGACGGATGGAGAGGAATCGGAGGGAGAAGTTAGCGACGAGAGCCGACCAAGGTCCCTAAGTCTCTCCAGCGAATCGGAGGATTCACAGAAAGGGGCTCCCGTGGGCAGAGCTGGGGGGTTGCCAAGAGGGGCACCTCAGGAAGGAGGGACCAGAGGGGATTCAGAGAGCAGCAGCTGGAGATCCGGACCAGCTACCCCACCGGAGAGCAGCAGCTGGAAATCCGGACCAGCTACGCCACCAGAGAGCAGCAGGGGGGAGGAGTTCCAGGCACCAGCGACAGGCAGCTCTCCGGCAGCAGCCACGCCTGCGTCGGAGAGCGAGGAAACGGTAGAGAGGAGGGTCGGAGACAGCGCGCGCGCGCCAAGTTCAAATGTAACAGAGGGAGGCGCAATGAGCAGCCCGGAAAGGGAGCCAGGTCCTAAAGCCCGCCGAAGGGAGGGGGAGGAATCCGAAGGGTCCGCATCCGAGGCATCCAGGAAGGAAGGAACCCCGGGGGGTGGTAGGACCCAGAGGCGAAAGGAGAGACGCAAAAGGTGGAGCAAGGCTAGGGTCTTGAACTGGTGTACAGGAGGCGGAGATTCAGATGGGACTTCGCCGATCTAGGGAACAGACGTAGAGACGCACGCTAAGATTTGGAAATGGAAACTATACTTCAATAAAGACTTTATACCGTTCTACCGGCTAGCGTTGGTCCTTTGTGAGCCGGGACCTAGAGGCAGTCTCTGACAGTAAGTCCCATCTCCAAAGTTTTCATCAGTTCTCTTTGACTCAAGCGGCGTGTGGGGAGCGAAGCAGGGAGGAAAGAGGACTGGTGCCTTGGGAGCTCACAAGAGTCAAGCGACATGTCTACTGAAGAGCAAATTGCTTCCCTGCAAGAAGCGGTAACGCAGCTCAGCGCAGAGATACTCGCCTCCAGGAAAAGAGAGGATGAAGCGGCTGCTGCATGCCGAGATCTCCAAGCCAGGTTGGACGTGCTTACTAAGCAGGCACAAACGGGGTCCAGATCCGAGGGGATCGGGTTGGGGAGGAGAGGAGGCAGCATTGTATCTCACTTCGATGGGAATTTACAGCAGTACCCCAATTTCCGAGCAGACGTGCAGTTTGCGCTGAAACTGCTGGAAAAAGAGTTTAGAGATGAGCAGGAAAAAGTGGGGTTTATCTTGTCTCATTTGCATGGAGACGCGAAAGCATGTCTGCGCAATCTGTGGAGAGATATGGACCCAGCGCTCCAGAGTTCAGCTGCATTCATTAAAGCGATGGATTCTTGCTTTCTATCGAAAATAGACATTGACATTGCCCGTAAGGACATATTTGGGCTGAGACAAGGGAAAGCCAGCGTGAGGCAGTATCACTCCCGCTTTTTTGCATTGGTCAATGCCTTGGGGTGGGACAAGGATTCCCCCCCCGTTAGAGATCTTTATTGGGAAGGATTGAACCCCCAAATCAAGGATGAGATAGCGCGGGGGGAGAGACCCAAAAGCACCCAGGAAGTGGTGGACAGATCGCTCGCAGTGGGGGTGAGGCTGGAGGACCGCCCATGGGACAGAGAAGAAGGGCGTTGGGGACGCACACCAGCCAGAGCGCCCTCCCTCTTGCCCAGGGATGTCGCGCGTGCGCAATCAACGCCTCCGCAAGCAGGGGGGGAGGAGCCAATGGAGATCGGCGGTGCTAGAGCTCAATCAGCCACCAGAGCCTTAACACCGGGAGCAGTCAAAACAAAGCAGCCTAGAGGGAACAGGAAGTGTTACATCTGTGAAAGTCCTAAGCACATGGCGAAAGAGTGTCCCCAGAGGCTCCACAAGCACACTGCAGCTTCAATGACAGTAATGGGAGCAACTCAGCAAAGTGAACCACAGCAGGGAAACGAAGGAGTCTGGCTGGAAACAGAAGCACTGGGGGCCAGCCAGGCGAGTCAGTAAAGAAGTCCCCAGAGATTTTGAAGCCCACGGATCCCCTCCCGCCCAAACCAGTGGTGCAGCTCACCGCATCGCTCCAGCTGCCCAGTGGTCTCACTTTAGAAGTGCCGATTACGATTGACTCTGGCAGTAATGCGGACTTTATCGCACTGGAATTCCTTCAACAACACAACATAGCGCTACTGCCAGCCACACTGCCCCTGAACGTTGTCACAGTGGATGGCAGGGAACTGCTAGGGGGGCAGGTGGTACAGCAGACACCACCTATGGTGATGCAAATTGGGAATCACCGAGAAGTAATCAGCTTCAACGTCACCCAATTGTCGGACACGCCAGTAGTTCTGGGAATGAGTTGGCTACACAGGCACAGCCCAGCATTGGCATGGTACCAACGCCAACTGACTTTCGGCTCCTCCTACTGTGCGGAACACTGCATTCTGCCTAGACCAGAAGGGGAGGAGGGTGACCCACAGTTACATTTGGGCACGCTGCAAGCAGTACCTCTCAAGTATTCTGAATTTTTGGAGGTGTTCTGCGAGAAGGAAGCGGACAAGCTACCCCCCCACAGACCCTATGACTGCAAGATTGATCTCCTGCCGGGGGCGACGCTGCCAACAGGGAAACTGTATTCCATGTCTGAGGATGAACTGCAGGAACTTAGGGAGTTCATAGACCACAATTTGAAGCGCGGGTTCATCCGGGAGTCGAAAGCTGTAGGGGGCAGCCCAGTATTCTTTGTGAAGAAGCGAGACACGCCCCAGAAGAGGCTTGTAGTGGACTTTCGAATTTTGAACTCGAAAACCAAGCCCTCGTCCTTCCCCATGCCCAAAATAGACGACCTGCTCGCGACGGTAAGGAAAGGACGCGTTTTCACCAAGTTGGATCTGCGAGGCGCGTACAACCTGATTCGTGTGCGGGAGGGCGACGAGTGGAAGACGGCCATGTTCACACCACTGGGCACCTACGAATACAGAGTTATGCCCTTCGGATTACAAAATGGCTCTCACTGTTTTCAAGCCTTTATGCATCACGTGTTGGCGGGACTCCTTTACAAGAAGTGCGTATGCTTCCTGGACGACATCCTGATATTTTCTGAGTCGCGAGAGGCGCACGAGAGGGATGTCAGGGAAGTTCTGCAGAGACTAAAGGAGCACAGGCTGTACGCCAAGCTGGAGAAGTGCCAGTTCGACGTGACGGAGGTGGATTTCCTGGGCTATAAACTGTCGGACAAGGGGCTCGCCATGGACAGCGCCAAGGTTCGCTCAGTATTGGACTGGAAAAGCCCGCGCAATCGGAAGGAAGTCCAGCGGTTTGTCGGCTTTGCCAACTTTTATCGCAAGTTCATCAAGGGGTTCGCTATGCAAACGGCGGCCATCACCGACACACTCAGCTCCAAGAAGAAGAAGTTTCTCTGGACGGAGGAAGCGGAGCAGTCCTTTCAGAAACTCAAGCGTCTCTTCGCGTCCGAGGAGCAGCTGCTGCATGTGAATCCCAGCAGACCAATGAGGGTGGAGACAGACGCCTCAGACAGAGCCGTGGGAGCTGTACTGTTGCAACAAGACCAGCAGGGGGACTGGAGGCCGTGCGCCTTCTACTCAAGGAAGCTCAGCAAGTCGGAGCAGAATTACACCATCTGGGACAGGGAGTTGCTAGCCATCCATGCAGCGTTCAAGGCGTGGCGGCACTTCCTTATCGGAGCCAGACACACAGTGCAGGTCCGCACGGACCACAAGAATCTAGAGTACTGGCGCACGGCGAGGTTCCTGAATCAGAGGCACATTAGATGGGCAGAGTTCTTCGCGGACTTCGACTTCAGGATAGAGTACATCCCGGGTGACAACAACATCATGGCGGATGCCTTGTCCAGAAAGCCGCAATACCTCGAGGAGGAGGCACCGTCGGCAGCCAAGCACATTTTCGCACCGGAAGCGTGGGCTTGCGCTTCGGCGACCGTGGATCTGGACGCCGTACGTCGAGCGTTGCAGGAGGACCCCTTCGCGCAAGCCAAGATGGAGGAGGTGCACAAGGGCACGGTGAAGGACGACGAGTTCCAGATCAGAGACGGGTTGCTCATCCGCAAGGGTGCACTCTACGTGCCGGGGAATGACCTCCGCGCGAGGGTGCTGCAGCAGCTACACGACGCCCCCACTGCCGGGCACTTTGGCAGAGAAAAGACTGTAGAACTAGTGACCAGAGACTTTTGGTGGCCCAAGATGCGGGGGGAAGTAGCGGATTACGTCTCGAGATGCGACACCTGCCAAAGAGCCAAGTCAGTGCACAAACCGCCGGCGGGATTGCTGGAACCGTTGCAGACGCCGTCTGAGCCGTGGGAACGGGTGGCCCTGGACTTTGTCACGGATCTGCCCAGTTCGAGGGGAAAGACGGCAGTGCTTGTGGTGGTGGACATGTTTACCAAGATGGCACACTTCATCCCGTGTGCGAAGGTGGCCACGGCAGAACAGACCGCCAGGCTGTTCATAGACCACGTGTTTAAGGTCCACGGTCTGCCACGATCTATTCTATCCGACCGGGGGCGGCAGTTCATCTCGAACTTCTGGCAAAAGTTGATGGGCATCCTGAACGTCAAGATCAATCTAGCGTCGGCGAGACACCCGCAGACCAACGGACAAGCGGAGAGGGTCAACGCCATCATGCAGCAGTACCTGAGATGCTACGCCAATCAGCAGCCTAACACGTGGGTGGACTACCTGCCCCTCGCAGAGTTCGCTTACAACAATACGAAGCACGTGTCGACGGGGGTGACGCCGTTCTTCGCCAACAACGGGAGGCATCCCAGAACCTTCCCAGGTTTAGAGAGCGTGGGGGAGGGGGAGCCGCAGGCAGCGGAAGACTTAGCGTCAGAGTTGCAGGAAGTCCACGAACAGCTTAGGAGGCAGTTGGAACTGGCCAAGCACGCATACAAACTGCAGGCTGACAGACACAGGAGAGTAGGGGAAGACATACAGGTGGGAGATTGGGTCTGGTTAGCAGCGCAAGCAGTGCCGACCAAATCGTTGGCCAAGAAGAAGCTAGGGCATAAGCAGCTAGGGCCTTACCAAGTCCAGGCACAAGTCAATCCAGTGGCCTTCCGGTTAGCGCTTCCGGAGGGTTCCAGAATGCATCCGGTGTTCCATAGATCGGTGCTCACGCCCTACAAAGCACCGCATAGATTTCAGGAGCCAGGCACAGCACCAGATCCGCCCAGAGAAGGACCCAGGGAAGGGGGGTCGCCAAGAGGGGAGCGCATCAACGAAGCCACAGAGATTTTAGACTCGAGATGGGGGGAAGAGGGAGTAGAATACCTTCTTGCCAGAGAGGATACCCCGGCCAGCGCCAACAGTTGGGTGCCGGGCTATGCCTTGGACGAGCCCCTTCTCAAGGAAGAGTTCCATGCCATTTTCCCACACAGGCCCATGCCAGCCGAGTATTTCGACGACTGGCTCTTCACACCCACACTTTCAGGCAGCACGTTCCAGGGGTTCGACTCGGACGAGGAGACGGCACCACACATACGCTCTCCGGAGGGTTCAACCTCGGGTTCTGCCTCAGACCGCTCCTATTGGTGGGATACTCAACCAGAGGAGCAGTGGCGCAGGAAGTGGCTGGGGGGTCCCTGGCAGGCATCACCCTCAGAGGGGAACGGGGGAGAGATGGACATGGACGTGTTGGGGGAGGACGTGGGATTTGAACACGAAGGCAGGGAGATGGAAGCAGAGGAGATCGACGTCGACGAGCGCACGGAGGACGAGCCAGACCTGCCCGATGTGATGTACGACACGGGGGAAGAACTGTATCCGGCACTCACCCCCGCCACGACGGAGCACCCAGAACCCACACCGGAAGGAGGGGAGGGGGGAAGGGGGGGCTTCGAGGGGGGGATGGATGTCAGGGGTTCAGGAGCAGAAGGGACGGATGGAGAGGAATCGGAGGGAGAAGTTAGCGACGAGAGCCGACCAAGGTCCCTAAGTCTCTCCAGCGAATCGGAGGATTCACAGAAAGGGGCTCCCGTGGGCAGAGCTGGGGGGTTGCCAAGAGGGGCACCTCAGGAAGGAGGGACCAGAGGGGATTCAGAGAGCAGCAGCTGGAGATCCGGACCAGCTACCCCACCGGAGAGCAGCAGCTGGAAATCCGGACCAGCTACGCCACCAGAGAGCAGCAGGGGGGAGGAGTTCCAGGCACCAGCGACAGGCAGCTCTCCGGCAGCAGCCACGCCTGCGTCGGAGAGCGAGGAAACGGTAGAGAGGAGGGTCGGAGACAGCGCGCGCGCGCCAAGTTCAAATGTAACAGAGGGAGGCGCAATGAGCAGCCCGGAAAGGGAGCCAGGTCCTAAAGCCCGCCGAAGGGAGGGGGAGGAATCCGAAGGGTCCGCATCCGAGGCATCCAGGAAGGAAGGAACCCCGGGGGGTGGTAGGACCCAGAGGCGAAAGGAGAGACGCAAAAGGTGGAGCAAGGCTAGGGTCTTGAACTGGTGTACAGGAGGCGGAGATTCAGATGGGACTTCGCCGATCTAGGGAACAGACGTAGAGACGCACGCTAAGATTTGGAAATGGAAACTATACTTCAATAAAGACTTTATACCGTTCTACCGGCTAGCGTTGGTCCTTTGTGAGCCGGGACCTAGAGGCAGTCTCTGACATATGCATTTTTGTAAACATTACTTGGGTGCGGAGAGGCATTGCAAAATTCAGATCAATGTGAATTCCAATGGATGGCTATTTTTCAGTTTGTGTATTGTTCCAGCAAGTGCAAGTTGGGTAGGTTTGCCTTTAAATGCAAACTGAATCAAGTTTCTCCTCAATTCTTGGTAATGAAGCTGGTTTCAGACTCCTTTCTTCGCCTTTCCTTCTTAACCTCTGATTTAGGAGTTGAGTTTCTTTTAAACATACCAGTCCCAGCTGGTCTACATACTCTTGGTTATATCTGAGCATCTGGGGCCCTCCTCCCACTAAAGTAATGTAGCAATATAATCAGGACTTCATTTTAATTTCAGATTCTTTCACTTGGTCCCTCAGGTACTGGTGACTCAGAGGGGAATCTCATGAAATATGAAGAGGGAACATGCAAAGGCTTTCACAGAATAAACATTTATTATTTTCTGACAAAACTGCACACAGGCAAGTTTGGTAGCAGGGGAATAAGAAGAGCACAGCCTCTACCCTGAAGAGAGTTGTGTTGTGGGGATCAACTCCTGCTCTGACAGGGCTGTGAGGGAAAACCCTCCCAAAGAGGATTTCTATTAAGCCCTGCTGGTTCGCCAACCTGAAGCTCACGCTTCAATTTTGGGGGGCGAGGAGTGACAAGTATTACTATGACTGAGAACTGTAAGAGTGCATAGTTCCCTGGAAGTAACTCTTGTGGCTTTGAGCCACAAGAATTTATAGGATTTATTTGTCAATGCAGACTTTTACGGAATTGGATTAAGTTACCAAGATCTGCTATGTTAGCCACTTGAATTTTTATTATTATCCTGAATTCAGTGCAAGGTGAGCCACAAACAGGGAGTATGAGAGAGCTGGTGAGGACTACTACTACTACTACTACTACTACCCTGCCCATCTGGCCGGGCCTCCCCAGCTACTCTGGGCGGCTTCCAACAGGATATTAAGAACACAATAAAACATCAAACATTAAAAACTTCCCTAAACAGGGCTGCCTTCAGATGTCTTCTAAAAGTCAGATAGTTGTTTATTTCCTTGACATCTGATGGGAGGGCGTTCCATAGGGCGGGTGCCACTACTGAGAAGGCCCTCTGCCTGGTTCAGAATGCAAGCAGAATGCAGATTGAGATATGCACAATCAGTGTGTCCATTGTTTTCTGCTGAAATTCTGTAACCTTTTTGTACATGAACTTTCCGGTGTTGTGTGTGTGTGTGTGTGAGAGAGAGAGAGAGAGAGAGACAGACAGACAGACAAACAGACACAGTGTGCCTCCCACTTTTGTTCCATGGTAGTGCTAGTCTTCTTCTTTGTCTATCACTTGTAGCTGAGTAAGATTGTTTTCTATAAACATGGTTTTAACAGTGAGTCCATAAGTGACTGTGGAGGCCAATTCTGGATCCACACATCCTTCCATAGTGGGGACATAGGTTTCTGGGTGGGAGTTGATCATGGTGTGAATTTGCCAAGTGTGCCTTCCTCTTAGCACGTTTCTCCCTTTCATCCTGAATTTGAGCGTCTTCAAAACCCATTACACCTTTGGGAAAGGCTGCTCTCGAATCGGAGCACTCGCAGGCCAGTGTTTCCCAGTTGTCAATGTTTATACTACATATTTTTGAGATTTGCCTGTCTTTGAACCTCTTCTGTTGACCACCAGCACTACGCTTTCCATTTTTAAGTTCAGAATAGAGTAGTTGCTTTGGAAGACGATAATCAGGCATCCACACAACATGACCAGTCCAACGAAGTTGATGTTGAAGAATCGTTGCTACAACACTGGTGATCTCTGCTTCTTCCAGTACACTGGCATTAGTTCACTTGCCTTCCCAAGTGCTGTGTAACATTTTTATAGATACTGTTGATGGAATCTTTTGAGGAGCTGGAGATGGCGTTTATAAGTGGTCCACCTTTCACAAGCACAGTAAGGTTGGTAGTACCAATAATGTGGTAACATTGGGGATGCAGCATAAATCAACTAATAAAGTAGAATGAAGTGTGGACAGTCCAGTATATATCCAGCACTAATGCACTATTATTGCATCAATGACATGTTGCGGAAGACAAACAAAAACAGAAAACTCCACCAGTTGGGAGGGTCTCCAAGTTGACGAAGTCATGAAAACATGAAACCCTCCTTTTCTTTCAGTGGACGCAGAGTTCCCACCGAAAACACTGGGTTCTCTTTTTATATAGTGGTTGCTTTACTAGATGTGAGGTCTTCCAAGCTGCTGTGTAATATAAATGTTTAACAAGACTTAACGATATGGAGCTAAATGTACTGGAATAAGCACAAGCGAGGTCTAGTCCCTACCATCACACCTCAGTAATGTTAACAGGCATTTAGCAACAAATTGGGCCTTTTCACAGATGTTCGCAGGAAGAGGTGAGGCTGCTATGAACTAGCAGCTTCTTTCTAAAGAGGAACACCAGCGTAATGGATTTCTGCTCGGGCAATTGCAGATTTGCAAGAATCAAAGGCTGTGTCACTCCCTGGTCCCACCGGGAATGGCAAAGCCAGAATTGCTACCCAGCAGGTCAGTCACACTTTTAACATGACAGCATTTCGGTCTCCACTGTCAAAAATCAGTGAGTGTTACAAAGAAGAATCTGATGTATAAATTACAGCTGCCCTCAGGCAAGTTGCAGAACTGCAGTAGATGGCATTGAGTTGTCAGCCCACTGCTGGTGCTTCTCACTGTGACAAACCTTCACCAAAAAGGAAGAATGGGGGCGGGGAGAACCCACCTGGATGTTTGTTGCTGAACATATTTTCATCCCATAAAAGGAGTGTATCTGCAGGTCACACACTAGAAATAGATGCAAATAAACACCCCTGAAACACATTTGGCTCACAGGGTGGGCCCTGTATTTTCACACACATTTCAGTCGAGGAACACAGGAAAAGTTCACATAGGAAGGCTGAATATTGTAGCCATGAACCAAAGTGCACATTTCAACGCACTTCCATGATAAATATTGCATATAAAGATGTATATATTCATATAGAGTGGTACCTCGGGTTACAGACGCTTCAGGTTACAGACTCTGCTAACCCAGAAATGGTACCTCGGGTTAAGAACTTAGCTTCAGGATGAAAACAGAAATCATGCGGTGGCAGCGGGAGGCCCAATTAGCTAAAGTAGTACCTCAGGTTAAGAACAGTTTCAGGTTAAGAACGGACTTCCAGAATGAATTAAGTTCTTAACCCGAGGTACCACTGTAATGTATTTTCTCCCTTTACACAGTCAGAGGCGCAGAAAGCTGCTCCGGTACCCAGAGCGGTGCCTGTGGGGGAGGGGCTAGCTGCCCGCGACAAGCGTCCCGGGGGGGCCACCGGCCGCGACTGGTGACCCGGGGTTGCACCGGCCATGGCAAGTGTCGGGGGCAGTGGCGATGTCACCCCCCTCAGGGATGACACCTGGGGCGGCCTGTACCCCCGCACCTCCTTTCTCCGCCAGTGTACACAGTTATGTGTTTTGTTCTCCCCCTCACTTTTTGTATCACTTTACTGCTTTATATTTGAAAAAATATCAATAAAATATCAATTTTTTTGGGGGGGGGGGAGATTGCAGATTGAATTCATCTCCGCTAGGTGCTGCAGGTATCAGGCAACAGGCAACAGGCAACAAGGTTTGGAGGACAAAGAAACAAAAGCTGATTTCCCTTTCTTTCTTTTTTTTTGAAAAGCACAAACAGCTGGGTGTGTGTTTTAATGGAGAATCAGCTTCCACCCAGGAAGGCATTTGAAACAAGCCTTCATTAGTTTTGTCACAGGCACCTAAGCAAAACTCTATGGCATTAATTCCTTGCTTATAAGAAAGGCAAGCTAAAGAAGCAGACTCGCTTCTTCAAAAAAACCTAGGAGGGAGACATTCCTCTCTGTGTGAAGTAATGGCTCTGTTCCTGATGTTGTAGGTACGACAAACTATAATTAACGCGTGAGAAATTAGAGTGGGTTTGGAGAACAATGGCTTCTGTTTTACTGTTGCACAGTCTCAGCATAATTAAAAATAAGCGTCTAAGTGTTATTTGCTCTCTTCTTGGCTGCCAAACTTGTTTGTTTAGAGATGAAGGAGTTGGGGGTAGGAAGACGCTGTTGGGATCTGTTTGCCTGCTGCAAAGGAAAACCCAGATTGGAAAGAACAGATATGTAAATGAGCAAGACGCAGAGCGATGTGCGACTGTGAATGTAATCCCCACCTGAGCTGCCTTGGAAGCGTTTGAAGAGTCAGGTTGCTTTGGGCACTTTAAGTTTGAGGGAGTGGGGCAGTTACCACACTTGTTCCAACTTGTACATTTGCCTGAGGGAACAGCCGGTGTAGTTCTTCCCTTGCCTTTAAGATACTTCAGCTAAGCTTCTGTCAGCTGTGTGTGCTATCAGAAGAGTTGAGAAGTCAGAAACCTGGCGCACAAAGCATTGAAGTTCAGACTGCCAACTCCAGTCAGCTTCTGTAGCTGTGCTCTTGAGTACATACCCTCCAACATTTCTCTGGTGAAACTGTTGTTGTTTAGTCGTTTAGTCGTGTCCGACTCTTCGTGACCCCATGGACCAGAGCACGCCAGGCACTCCTGTCTTCCACTGACTCCCGCAGTTTGGTCAAACTCATGCTGGTAGCTTTGAGAACACTGTCCAACCATCTTGTCCTTTGTCGTCCCCTTCTCCTTGTGCCCTCCATCTTTCCCAACATCAGGGTCTTTTCCAGGAAGTCTTCTCTTCTCATGAGGTGGCCAAAGTATTGGAGTCTCAGCTTCAGGATCTGTCCTTCCAGTGAGCACTCAGGGCTGATTTCCTTAAGAATGGAGAGGTTTGATCTTCTTGCAGTCCATGGGGCTCTCAAGAGTCTCCTCCAGGGACATCCTATTCCATAATAATGATTTTGCTATTTATACCCCACCCATCTGACTGGGTTGCCCCAGCCACTCTGGGTGGCTTCCAACATATATAAAAACGTAACAAAACATTTTACATTTTTGTTTAAAAAAAACCCTTCCCTATACAAGGCTACCTTCAGATGGCTTGTGTGTGTGTGTCAGATAACTCCAACATTTCTCGGATGAAAATAGAGACGTTCTAAGGGAAAGAGGGACATTCTTGGATCAAATCAGAAACCAGGACAGCTTCTGTAAATCCAGGGCTGTCCTTAGAAAACAGAGGCACTAGGAGAGACTGTGAGTAGTGTGTTGTTATGATAGGGGATAATAACAGTCTCCTCCATGCTGTTTAAGAGGACTGAATTGTGTGTGCTTTTTTGGTTAAATGTCCCCCCCTGGGGGGGATGTTTTGCTGATGATCTGTGTCATTCACACACAGACAATAATTTAAAATGTTTTGTTTTGATTCCGGCCCCTGGGACAGAGGGCTACTTGCTGATGGACATTAATTAACAGCAGCAGTACTGTGAACAATTGTGGGGGGGGGGGGGTTAGAAATATAACAGTATCCATTATGTAAGAGGTGATCACACCACTGTCAGGAGAATCCAAGAACAATAGTTATTTTTGCAAATCACCATACTGGGCTGAGATCATGTTAATTTAACGAAACCTGAACAGCTATGGACCATATTTGAGTAATGATAGTGCGCCTGAAAGATGAACAGGTACCAAATAGTGGCCCCCATCCGTGGTGAAGTTGGATCTCTTTGTTTCTCAAACATGGTTTTTTTTTTTCTTCCCCATTTCTGCTTTAATTTTAAGCTTCTGGTGAAGTGCTGTACAGGATGAGCTTCCTAAATTTGCTCCGGTTCAATCTCAATGCCTCTTTCTTGTCTTTGGTTTTATTTATTTTGAGGAGAGGGGTGGATGCAAGGAAAGACGTTGTCTGCCATGGCTGCAGTAACAAGCCGCTGAGGATTCAGCAGTCCTAATAAAAAATAGATGTAGCAACTTGTCTCATTCCTGCACTTCATTTTCGCTAAGAGTTGCATAGTGTCACTTTCTGATTGTCTGATTCAAACACTCCCCCCGCCCCCGTAATACACATTCTTCTGACCTGCCTCACAGACAATATATTGTTATGGGTTTTGCTGTCAGATTTCTGTCAATAGGAGTACCTTAAGGCAATACCTGGCCACCATCTTGGGACTTGATGAAGCAGTATTAATACCCCTGGATATTGCAGCAATGTGTCTCCATGGGAACGGATTGCTTCTTGCGGCAGTAGGACTCTGGGATGTTAGGAAGGGGGGGAACAAGCAGAGAAGGGGCTAGGGGACATTACCCCCCCCAAGGCTGATGCAATCTAGGCAAGTAATAATAATAATAATGATAGTAATTTTTATTTATACCCCGCCCTCCCCAGCCAAGGCAGGGCTCAGGGTGGCTAACAAGCAATAATAAAAATACAACTTAAAAACAAGATTAAAATACAACATTAAAATATTGAAACATTAAAATATTAAAACAACAACAACAACAACATTTCTACCCCACCCCCCATCTGGCTGGGTTTCCCCAGCCACTCTGGGCGGCTTTCAACAGAACATTAAAAACAGAATAAAACTTCAAACATTAAAAACTTCCCTAAACAGGGCTGCCTTCAGATGTCTTCCAAAAGTCAAATACTTGCTTATTTCCTTGACATCTGATGGGAGGGCGTTACACAGGGCGGGTGCCACTACCGAGAAGGCCCTCTGCCTGGTTCCCTGTAACCTCACTTCTCGCAGGGAGGGAACCGCCAGAAGGCCCTCAGCGCTGGACTTCAGTGTCCGGGCTGAACGATGGGGGTGGAGATGCTCCTTCAGGTATACTGGGCAAGGCTGTTTAGGGCTTTGAAGGTCAGCACCAACACTTTGAACTGTGCTCAGAAACACACTGGGAGCCAATGTAGGTCTTTCAGGACTGGTGTTATATGGTCTCGGCGGCCACTCCCAGTCACCAGTCTAGGTGCTGCATTCTGGATTTGTTGCAGTTTCTGGGTCACCTTCAAAGGTAGCCCCATGTGTGTGCATGAAAGGGAATATAGGAGATGGACTTCACTGAGTGAGTGAGATAGGGGTTAAAAGGCTGGGTTTGGGGTTCTGCCACTCTAGAATATGGCTTTGGGTAGAGGAGCTGCCTCTCTTTGGAGATCTGATGTGGGACAATGAATTTGGCCAGCGGTTGGAGTGTTAGATTTTGGTTGACTAAGATTCCCATCATTCCTGACTATTGGCCATAATAATAATAATTGCACCCCAAGCATCTGACTGGGTCGCCCCAGCCACTCTGGGCAGCTTCCAAAATATATAAAAACATACAAAAACACCAAACATTTTTTTAAAAAACCTTCCCTATACAGGATTGCCTTCAGACGGCTCAGGGGTTGGATAATTCCTTACCCTCCTACATTTCTCCAATGAAAATAGGGACCTCCTGAGGAAAAATGGGATATTCCGGGATCAAATCAGGAACCAGAAATACAGTGGTACCTCAGTTTCAGACGTTTCAGGTTACAGACGCTTCAGGTTACAGGCTCCACTAACCCAGAAATAGTACCTCAGGTTAAGAATTTTGCTTCAGGATGAGAACAGAAATTGCATGGTGGCAGCATGACGGCAGCTGGAGGCCCCATTAGCTAAAGTGGTACCTCAGGTTAAGAACAGTTTCAGGTTAAGAATGGACCTCCAGAACGAATTAAGTTCTTAACCTGAGGTACCACTGTACAGAGCTGCCTTCAGAACTCTTCAAAAGGTAATATAGTTACTCCTCTCCTTGACATCTGATGGGAGGGCATTCCACAGAGTGGGTGCTACTACCGAGAAGGCCCTCTGGCTGGTTCCCTGTAGTTCTCTTCTCGTAGTGAGGGAACCACCAGAAATCCCTCAGTACTGGATCTCAGTATCAGGGCTAAGCGTTCAGACTCTCCTTCAGGTAAACAGGGCCAAGGCCCTTTAGGGCTTTAAAGGTCAGCAGTGACAAATATTTAAAACCGCCATAAGTCTCCCCATTGATCTCCTTAAAAAGAAAGCCTAACCCAAGTAACTGATGCACCCCTGGAATGTATACTAATACTAATACAAATACTAATAATAATTTATTTGAAGCTACAGCTCCCTGGGAAGAGGGACTGACTGTTAAATCACTGTTAAAACTTTAGCTCTGTGAGGGAAATAGCAGAGTCTCCTAATCACTCTTAGCAAATTTCAGATTCCAGGATTCTCTGAGAGAAGCCATGGCTGCTGAAAGTGTTATGGTTCTGCTTTCAAGGCATAGTGCAGTTAGCATCTAGCTCTGAATAGGGCAGCTTCCTAAGTTCCTAAATAGCAACTGAGAGCCACATGGTTTGGGTTGAGCATAAGGGATTAACACCTGCAATGCTCTCCCTCCTGTTAATTCCACCAAGTCTCCCAACAGATGTTGCAATATTTCATGAAAATTCTTTCCTTTTGCCGAAAGGACAGGGTTGTACATCTCTCGGCAGTCAGTTGAGCACTGATTTGTGTGTTTTATGAAGGTTCGGCAATTGAGCTTTAATTAAAAATGCACAGAGGCAATAAATACCCAAACAGGCTCTGACAAGAACGACAGGAAAAGAGCAAGGTACAAGAAACTCTGACGCTAGAGCTGTGAGCTGCGGACAATCTCCTCTCCCTCTCTCTCTCCCCGCAGTAGATGCAGCCCAGTTTTCTGTGAACCCATCTAGGCTGAAAAGCAGGGTCCAAATATAATAAATCTGCCATTAAATAATTTGGGAACCTACCACTTGGCATTCCTACCTGTTGCTGTTCCATAAACCACTCCCCCCCCAGCAGTGATATGCACAGGCTAATAAACTGCCCAGAAAGTTGTGTGTGTATGTGTGTGTCCCATTTTGTATATGGAACAGTTACGCAGGGCAGCTGTGGTCAGTTTTTATAGCAGAGGAGGGGACCTGTAACCCTCCAGTTAGTGTTGGACTTCAACTCTCATTATCCCTAACCCCAGGCAATGCTGTCTGGGGCTAATGGGAGTTGTAGTCCAACAGCAAGTGGTATGGGGGGTGGGTGGGTGCAGTTTCCCTACCCCTGTCTGATCAGGGGGGGGGGAGAAAGTTCTTTGTAAGATGGAGTCCTAAGGGACGCAGGTGGCGCTGTGCGTTAAACCACAGAGCCTAGAACTTGCCTACCAGAAGGTCGGCAGTTTGAATCCCCGCAACGGGGTGAGCTCCTGTTGCTCGGTCCCTGCTCCTGCCAACCTAGCAGTTCTAAAGCACGTCAAAGTGCAAATAGATAAATAGGTACCACTCCGGCGGGAAGGTAAACGGTGTTTCTGTGCACTGCTCTGGTTTGCCAGAGGCAGCTTAGTCATGCCACATGACCCGGAAGCTGTATGCTGCCTCCCTTGGCCAATAAAGCGAGATGAGTGCCGCAACCCCAGAGTCGGCCACGACTGGACCTAATGATCAGGGGTCCCTTTACCTTTACCTTTAAGACGGGGTCAGTGCCAGATATTTATGCTCTCACTGAAACTTGTTGCAACAAACAGTATTAGCGGCACACCAAATATTTGCTAGTTTCAGGTTAAAACATTTGCCCTGATATAATTTAGATAGGGAACCTCTAGCCTGCAGGGCAAATTAGGTCTCAATTTGGCTCACTTGCCTATTCCCCCCAAGCCAAACCCACCTGACCTACACCTGACATCAAATGGAACATAAATGTGGGACAGGTAAATACAGTTCCAAAGAAACCATCGGGAGATTTAAAGTGTTTTCTTAATTGTTCCTTGGCAAGTAGGCTTTGCATTTTCGGTGAGTCATTCTGGGGGTTTATTTTCTGAAAAAAGTGTGACATACATACATGCATACATACATATGGCACCTTTTAAATTGGGTGCCCAGGACAAAGCCTTACTGCAATTGATTCCACTTTGTTCTGAGGAGAGCTGACCCTTGCCGATTTGAAATCAGTGTTGACCAGCTGATTGGCACTGCCTCTGACTGCAAACCCCACTGGGATGTTGATGTTGATCTTGCTCCCTGCCTCTGATTTAGAATACTAATCAGACGCTCTCCTTTTCTCACATAGGCGATCCACTCAATTACGGAACACATAGGGGGGTGCTTCAGATGAATTTCCTCACTTATTAAAAGCACAGGAAGAAGCCACAGGGCGACCTTGAGGAGTTCTGCTCCTCACGGCTGCTGCGTATGCCAGCCGTGCATTTTGGTGACTGTGAGAGGTAGCCCTGTATGTGTGCCAATGTACACATAGAGAGATTCGCCACATCGTGGGCTGTGTCTGTTAGTCCTGGGCCAATCAGAGTCTCCTGTCGTGTGGAGGGACTCTCCATACGTACATTCATATGGCCCCTTGTCACCATTGCCAAATGTGCAGACAGCAGGCTGGGGCTTCCTGTATGTGCTCCTCTTATGTGCTGTTAAAGTAGGAAAGGGTTTTGTCTGAATGCTCCTCACCCCCAAATAATCCCCAAGGTAAAGGTAAAGGGACCCATGACCATTAGGTCCAGTTGTGGCCGACTCTGGGGTTGCAGCACTCATCTCGCTTTATTGGCCGAGGGAGCCGGCGTACAGCTTCCGGGTCATGTGGCCAGCATGACTAAGCTGCTTCTGGCGAACCAGAGCAGCGCACGGAAACGCCGTTTACCTTCCTGCCGGAGTGGTACCTATTTATCTACTTGCACTTTGACGTGCTTTCGAACTGCTAGGTTGGCAGGAGCAGGGACCGAGCAACAGGAGCTTACCCCGTTGTGGGGATTCAAACCGCCAACATTTTGATCGGCAAATCCTAGGCTCTGTGGTTTAACCCACAGCGCCACCCGCGAAGCATCAAATATGAGAGATGTGTAAAATTGTGGAGGTTGGGTTTGGTAATATGATGATGATGATGATGATGATGATGATGATAAGTTATTATTTATACCCCGCCTATCTGTCTGGGTTTTCCCACCCACTCTAGGCAGTTTCCAGCAGCATATTAAAATACAATGATTCATCAAATATTAAAAGCTTCCCTAAACGGGGCTGCCTTCAGATGTCTTCTAAAAAGCTAATAGTTGTTTATTTCTTTGACGTCTGGTGGGATGGCGTTCCACAGGGCGGGCGCCACTACCGAGAAGGCCCTCTGCCTGGTTTCCTGTAACTTTGCTTCTCGCAGTGAGGGAACCGCCAGAAGGCCCACGGCGCTGGACTTCAATGTCTGGGCAGAATGATGGTAGAATCGAAGGCTGTATATGTGAGGATTCCCCCTACCCTAAATGGTCAGACAGTTGCTCCATTCTGTCAATACTCTTCAGAGATTAAGGCTCGTGTCTTTGCTAGATCTACCTAGAGGTATTGGGAAATGAACTTGGAATCTTGCGCATGCAAAGTCAGTGCTCTATCGCTGAGCTTCCGCCCTTCCCCAAGGGAAATGTTCTTACATTTTTAGCTACTTCCATGCATTTTACAAAGAGCACATCAATGGCTGTTCATCATTTGTATCTAACTTCACCTACAGAGGAGAATGCATGGAGATTAACTCTCTGAACACAAGCGCTTTCATATTTCACAGCGTCAGACTTGTTCTTTTCTTGTCTCTTGGTCACAGAAGTTAAAAAAAAAAGGTGATTTTTTTTTAAAAAAGTAAAAAATCTGAAACTCCACTGCAGAGAAAGTACAACTAGGGCCTCCAGTAGAGCTGAGCAGTCTCTTTGAATATTCAGCATGAAAAGATTCTCCAGAACAAATGTCTACTGTGGAAGTTGGATATCTGTAATACTCGTTTTTCACTTTGGAAGGTTCACTTTGGGCTATGCAAACCCCTGCAATAACTACCAGAGTGTCTCCTCTCGTCCTGTCCTTCTCAGCACTTATTTTCTCTTTTTAAAGCCTAGTTCCCCACCTGTAATAGCGCAGGTACTTTGCTTTCTCGCAGATATGTGCACTGCAGACCTTTAGATAATGGCAGGCTGCATTTGGGAGCCAGATTATAGCCAAGTAGAGGTTGATGGTGCTGTTCCACCTGAAAGCAGTTGGCTTTCACTCAGGGTTGACAAAAAAAGCGGGGGGGGGGGTGTCAAGAGGCAGTCTGTACTTTCACTGTAGGACAGGGATTGGGTCCATAATGTGGACCACTAGATATTGTTGGAGTTGTAGCCCAATAGCACCTAATCCCTGCTGTTAAAGTAGGAAAGGGTTCAGCCATTTGTCATTTATTAATTTTATGTTTATATGCAGTCAGGGGCAGTATACTTCTGAACACCAGTTGCTGGAAACTGCAGGAGCAGAGAGGGCTTTTGTGCTCAGGTCTTGTGCTTGTAGGTTTTCAACAGGCATCTGGCTGGCCACCGTGAGCATCGGATGCTGGACTAGACGGGGCATTGGTCTGATTCAGCAGGCTTTCCCAATGTTCCCATGTTTATGTTTTTATGGACTACAACTCCCACCAGCTCCAGCCAGCATGACCAATAGTCAGGGACGATGGGAGTTGTAGGAGGGCCACAGGTTCCCAGTGGCATAGTGTGGGTTGCCAGCACCCAGGGCAAGGCAGGGGTGGATGGGTGAGAGGGAGGGAATATGGAAGGAGTATGCATGCACATTCAGTTGCCTAATGGCATCCTGGAGATCGCAGCCGGAGAGATAAGAAAAGAAGAGTCATTCCATTGTCTAGAGAGGTCACTTCTTGGTTCTTATGGAGAAATCATTTTCAGTGGAGCCCAGCAATGTAAGCACACAACTGTATTGAGGCAGCACCGGGTGTTGAAATTTTGTGCCCCCATGGACTGCAAGAAGATCAAACGTATCCATTCTTAAGGAAATCAGCCCTGAGTGCTCACTGGAAGGACAGATCGTGAAGCTGAGGCTCCAATACTTTGGCCACCTCATGAGAAGAGAAGACTCCCTGGAAAAGACCCTGATGTTGGGAAAGATGGAGCGCACAAAGAGAAGGGGACGACAGAGGACGAGATGGTTGGACAGTGTTCTCGGAGCTACCAGAATGAGTTTGACCAAACTGCAGGAGGCAATAGAAGACAGGAGTGCCTGGCGTGCTCTGGTCCATGGGGTCACGAAGAGTCGGACATGACTAAATGACTAAACAACAACAACAATGCATTAAAAAGTTTGGCAGCATTTCTGCTCTTCTTGAATGGGGACAGCCTATCCAGACAACCTGAAGGGGCCAGCTGGAGGGCACAAAGAGAAGGGGACGACAGAGGACGAGATGGTTGGACAGTGTTCTCGAAGCTACCAGCATGAGTTTGACCAAACTGCAGGAGGCAATAGAAGACAGGAGTGCCTGGCGTGCTCTGGTCCATGGGGTCACAAAGAGTCGGACACGACTAAACGACTAAACAACAACAACAATAATTGTGTGCCTGGGGCAACTGCTCCTGTGCCCCCCCCCCAAATTGCACCACTGCATTCTCCACCCATTCCTAGCAGTGTATCATTCAGGTTTCTATCCGCATGGTGGAATGCTGAATTAGAATCTATGGAAGCAATTCCAACTGCAGATCCAAACATTGTGCTTATGAAATGGAGTCAATCTTCATTGGATCCAATTTGTGAAAAAGATGGCCACCTGAAGAGTGCTGGGCTTTGGTGTAGGAGAGTGCATGGCATGGCAGCAAGTGAAGAAACCATAATAAATATGCACCCTTCCATGGACCTTTGGACATATTCCCTATGAAGGAGCAGCTGTACTCAAGATGTGGACTGTAAAGCCAGTCACATGCTATCATGGGATTCCAAGTTGCTTTTGGCCTCTTGACTCCCTGAACCGTATGGATTGAAGCAAAACCTATTTCTGCGTACCCTGATAAGAACCTCTTCTCTCATTGGCGGTGGTGATTGTCATGGCACTCAGTGCACCTGCCAGCTCCAGAAGTTTCCATTGCTTTCCTAGCTGAATGCCAGCTGTCCACTTGAAATGTTTTTCTTCTAGTTTTTTTTTTTTGCTAAGGCAGCAGTCAATAATGCAAAGCTATGTGTGAGTTGAAGCAATTGGAGAGCAGAGAAATTTCTGCCCTTCAGAAGAACGGTTCTGGGTGAGTTAGGGCTGCCATATGTCTGGGTTTTCCTGGACATATTCGGGAATTTGTCTGTCAGAAATAGCATCCGGGAGTAATTTCCAAAAATCTCTAAAAATGTTTGGAAAAACCCAAACATAGGGCAACCTATGTCTGAAGTGTTGGTGTTTAGCTCCAGTTGTTTTGGAGGTTTTGCACACACACACACACACAAAAAGGTTTTGTGCCCAGATTTTCACTTTTTGAAATATGGCAACCCTAGTTAATAAACAGAATTTCATTTCTAGAGTTGTGAAGTTTGACTGGAGATGCAGAGTGATTGTGGCATCTTTCTATGTTATGTTGTGACAGGGTGGAATGTGGAACTTTCTGCTGAAAAAGACTATATTGAAAGAATATGGGTTTGTCAATAATAATAATAATAATAACAATAACAATAATAATAATATTGTGTACATACGGGATTGTGAATTGGAGGCACTGATCCCAATTAACAAAATACTACAAAGATTGCAATTTCACTTTTGTTATGTACTGAGTTGAATAGGATCCAAAAGGCAGAAGTCTGATTGGTCCTAGAACAATAGGATTCAGAATGCAGCAGTCTGATTGGTCCTAGAACAATAGGATTCAGAATGCAGCAGTTTGATTGGTCCACAGGAGCCACCCAATCCAGCTCCAGGTGAAAGGGAATCCGCAATCTGATATGCCTACAGGAGAATCCCGGAATTAGCCAATCACGTGGGGCCCATTGTGTAAATAATGTATATAAAGCAGATATTGTGGGGGAACTTACATTCCTCCTCACCACTATGAGCTGAATAAAGAGCATAAAATCCACTCTCGACTCCAAGTATATTTCAACTTTACAGGATACTAGCAAAATGCTTGTCAAAATGATAGCGGAGGTATGTGCAGCTTGTATATTGCAAGGTTCCCGAGTGTGGGCTTGTGTATTCCAAGACCCCTTGGGCTGGTGCAATGTGTCTCTGTGCACTACACAAACAGATGCACTCCCCACCTCTGCTATAGCATCCCTGGATTCAGCTACATTGGCAAAGAAAAAGCGCTTTATATGCATTGTTTATGCATTCTAACACTGTGACGCCAGATGGCGCTGTGGAGTTCCGTTTTTGTCAACCCGACTTCTCATGCAAAGTTCACAACGTGTTTAACTGAAACGCTTCTTTGATGTGTCTAGATCCAGCCTCTGTCAGTGAGGAAGGCAAGGCCGCCAAGCATGTCAACAACAAACAGCAAGCTTACCCTCCATAACCCCAGGTCCAGGACTTTACTTTCTCTTATTACCAACCATTAACCCTGTGGCCTGCCAAATGTTGCAGGACCACAACTCCCATCATCCCTGATTACTGGTCATGCTGATGGGCCTGTTGGGAGTTGGAGTCTAACAACATCTGGAGGGCCAGATGTGAACCCCACCCCTGCATTAACCTGTATAAGGGATAGAAATGAAGACATGCAGTTGGGGGTGCAATTTTCCGTCATCTAATGAATGGATATTGAGTTAAAATGGCATCCTGCCCTGGTGCCTCAACAATTCAAACTTTGATGATCTGCAAAGCTTGTCTGGAGTCTTCTTCTTTTTTTCTTGGTCCCACTAATGTATCTGAATTCTTAGAACTCTGTTTTATATAATAAAGGTGAGTTTTCCATAACCAGAAATCCCAACATGGGTGGGAGGATGATTTGAGGGAGATCCTGATTCTAGCTGAGATATTTTTCTAATGACGCTGATCATAGTACCTGCAGCTACTGAAGGTTGTAATATGAACCCTGGTAAACATCCTAAGGATGTCGTACATTAATGTCAGGTTGTCCCGAACCCTTTCTCTAATCTGTTTCTTGCTTTTCCTTTACCACACAGATTCCCCATGACCCTAGTTTGCAACAAGCCTTGCATAAAGTTGCCCAGTTGCCATGACAACAGCACCTGCTATTTGAGTTAGCTCTTTCTCTCTCTATATATAAATATATATATGGTTTTCATGGATAAATTCTTCTTTACTCAATAGCATTATCCACGTTCTTCTCTAGCATTCAAGGATGCCAGCGCTCGCATCAGAAGCCTCTATGAGTTTCCCAAAATGAAAGTTTAATATCCAGGACCCAGCTGTGAAAAGACTAGCTGAGAGTGTTCAAAATGAATACTGAATGCTGAATCAGATGCACCTTATTCTCTTAGGTTTTATCAACTTCACACATTTTATGGGTTTCGTAGGGTTGATTGCTACATGCATTGTAACCAGTGGTTTCCTGGCCCGCCCTCAATCCATAGTTTCCAGCGTTGAGAATTCATCTTGAATTACTTTCCCTTCGAGGATCAAGGGCACGGCTGGGTTTGCTTTGCAGATGAAAGAAGCAGGCAAGTAGAAGGAAGGAGGTCTAACGTTGTGAGGAGACACCAGCATTGCCTCCTGTGTGCTTGCCAGTGTGTGAGAGCCAGTGTGTGAGAGCCAGTGTGGTGTAGTGGTTAAGAGCGGTAGTCTTGTAATCTGGTGAACCGGGTTCAATTCCTCACTCCTCCACACGCAGCTGCTGGGTGACCTTGGGCTAGTCACACTTCTCTGAAGTCTCTCAGCCCCACTCACCTCACAGAGTGTTTGTTGTGGGGGAGGAAGGGAAAAGGAGATTGTTAGCCACTTTGAGACTCCTGAAGGGGAGTGATAAAACGGGATATCAAATCCAAACTCTTCTTCTTCTTGCTTCTGCACCCCTACAACTCATGCTTGCCTTGTACATTTGTGAATCGGGGCCAAAATCCATGAGATCTTTTTAAAAAAATTTTTTTTATTAGATTTCCCACAATTATAACAAAAACCACAGAGCAGAATGACACACAAAAACAGAAAGAAAAGAAAAGAAAAATACATCAGTGAACGAAAGAAGAAAAAAGGAACAATAAACAGATAAACAATAACAAACTTAATTCTTTACAAATCCAAACTTTTAAACATCTTGGTTGACTTCCTCTAGTCCCTCCCTTCTGAGTTTCCTTGTAGTTAAAAGTAACAGCTTGCCAATATCATTATTAAACTAAAACAATCCATGAGATCTTAATGACATTCGCACAGTTAAGGTGGCGGCGGTTGACAACAACCCTGAAGGTGTGCACCCACCTGTGGGCCCATCAGCAACTCAGATCTCCCTTGACCTTGTGGCTGCCTTCTCCTGTCCCATCCTGGTGACAGCACTGCCACCTCTCTCTATTGCTTCTGCTGCATCTTGTAGAATCCAAGACCCTGTGTGCCATTGTTGGTGAAAAGGGGCTCAGCAGAGAAGGGGATAGGCAGCACTATCCAAATGACGATCAATTTATAGAGCAGTTTACTAATGGTGTGAGAATATAAATACTGAGTGCGTTGGTATGAGTGGAAGTATATTCTGGTAGGAGTGAGGGAGAAAGTCAAGGGGGTGTTATAAGAAAAAAAAACCCTGTTCCTTTCCCGTTATGGGGTACCCAAGAGCCCATATAGAGTCCTTAAGTGGGTTCCCTATCAGTAGGAGAAAATAACAGAGGCCAACCAGAGTATTTTGAGGAGCAAAGCGGCTAGTAAGCCTGATCTTTATTAAACAGTTGCAACAGGGTCCCCACTCACCACACAAAGGAGGGAGGAGAGAACCCCAAACAATGGTGCGCAAGCCCTTATATATAGACTTTTGAAACTGTCCACCCTGTAGCCCAAGACCACCCCCCAAAACATCATACATGCATCACAGAAGGAGGCAGTTTACAGCAGAAATCCAGTGTTGCCAGGATACCTGATAATGGTCACCGATTACTTTACCTGGGCAGCCTGGCCAGTCTTTTGTGATGGATAATAGTTTAGTTCAGGCATAGGCAAACTCAACCCTCCAGATGTTTTGGGACTACAATTCCCATCATTCCTGACCTGATCCTGTTAGCTAGGGATCATGGGAGTTGTAGTCCCAAAACATCTGGAGGGCTGAGTTTGCCTATGCCTGGTTTAGTTCCTGAGTCCCAGGTCACAGGCTCACCCTATTCATACACAAATACGCCCTGAAGACAGGATTTGTAAGCAAAGGACAATGGAGAGGCTTTCCCATTTCCTTTCTCCTTGCAGATAAATATTTGAGGTCAATTTGGGAGAGTCAAAATGGCTTCAGCGTTGCTCTCCTGTACTATTTCAGACAAGTGGTTTATATACCATATTTTTTGCTCTATAAGACTCACTTTTTCCCTCCTAAAAAGTAAGGGGAAATGTGTGTGCCGGTACGTATAAGTACCGTATTTTTCACTCTATAAGACGCACCAGACCATAAGACGCACCTAGTTTTTGGAGGAGGAAAACAAGAAAAAAAATATTCTGAATCTCAGAAGCCAGAACAACAAGAGGGATCGCTGCGCAGCTATCCCAGAAGCTGGAACAGCAAGAGGGATTGCTACTTTCGCTGCGCAGCGATCCCTCTTGTTGTTCTGGCTTCTGAGATTCAGAATATTTTTTTTCTTGTTTTCCTCCTCCAAAAACTAGGTGCGTCTTATGGTCTGGTGCGTCTTATAGAGCGAAAAATACGGTGCTTATGTATGTGTTTGCCTTGTACATTTATGAACATTTCATTTGTATCTGAGACCTTAGAATTCTTATAACAGGGAATGAACCCATCACTGACACAAGGCAAGACAAGGGCACCCTGGATAACTCTGCTTCTATTTTACCTGTTCTAGAGGCAGACATCAAAGCAGCACAGTTCAGAGAGCTGAGATGTTCTGAGTTAGTATGCCCAATCTCTGAAACATGCTCTGTTCCTTAGTGCTGGGACACCTTTTCCCACCAGCCCATCCCAAAACCGTGTGCAATGCCTTCTGCACAACAACAAATGTCATGTTGGAAGGCGTCCTTTTCTGATGCATCACATTTTCTGAAATTATAGAATAATGCAGCAAGCAGTGCATGGGAAGCATCTGCTGTTTTCTTTTTTAAAACCATACTAAATCTATAAACAAATCAAAAAGCCCCCTTTTTAAAAAAGATGCATGAGACTAGGGGCAGAGCCAAATGCTTTGAAATCCCGGTGAAATTTCTGAGTGGCAGGTGCTTGTGATCATCTGCTATCTCTAGTCTGTATAAAATTAGATTGATGGAGGAGTGATATTTCAGCTCCTTTTCTTTTTCCCAACACTGCAGTTCCTGAAGTCTAGCAACAGCTGCAGCCAAGCGGGCAGTTTGGGTCTAATAGGTGAACCAAAACCTATAATGAGGGATGTGTGTACATTGCACTAAAAACCAGAAGCTCAGGCAATCTATTTTTTTCTGAGCTAAGCTAAGCAAAAGCTGAATTCTGTGACCTGTATAAATCGTGGCTTTGCATGGTTTCTGTTATTTTGCATAATGCTTCCATATTTTTTGTGTGCCATGTTTGCAGAACACAGTCTGGATTTGCTACTCATAGAGAGGGGTTCGAACTATGGGATGCTTTGAAGGAGGAGGAGTTTGGACTTGATATCCCGCCTTTCACTACCCTTTAAGGAGTCTCAAAGCGGCTAACAATCTCCTTTTCCCTTCCTCCCCCACAACAAACACTCTGTGAGGTGAGTGGGGCTGAGAGACTTCAAAGAAGTGTGACTAGCCCAAGGTCACCCAGCAGCTGCATGTGGAGGAGCGGGGAATCGAACCCAGTTCACCAGATTACGAGTCCACCGCTCTTAACCTCTACACCACACTGGCCCCGCCCTATGACCACAGGAAATCTCACTTCTCTGGTTTCTGAGACTTAAGCAGACTCAGGGCTCACACGCTTTCAAACCCAACTTCACAGCCATGAGAATGAGAAACTCTTTTTTATTTTTATTTTTACAACAACAAAGATTCCGTATCGTGTCCTGCACATTTTATGCCCTCCCAAGGAATCATGCACACAGGCTGCCCAACTATAACCTGTGTGTTTGTAACCTCCATGACCAATGTTTCTAAAGCATTTTACAATGAGCCTGTCCTTCAGGACATGTTCTGGGCTGCCCCATCGGTGCAGAGTGGCCACAGCCTGCCTGGAGACAGAAGGTAGAAATATATTGAGCCCTGCTGAAGCCATCAGTTGCATCCAGGTTTCTTCTGAGGCTGATTCAATGTGATGGTTTTGACCTTTCAAAACCTGAGACTTGTGTACTCTGGAGTACACCTCTCTGTGTCTGAAACAGATCAACTCACACGAAAACACACCCATCCATGACTACAGTAAACCTTCAGCAATCAGAAGGTTGGTAGTTGGAGCCTACCCAGGAGCAGCTGCAGGCAGGATTCCTTCATCGCAGTGGGGTGGACTTGCAGAGGCACTTCCAACTCTACCATTATGTTTTTGCATATGCTGGATGCTGCCCAGAGTAGCTGGGGCAAAACAATCAGATGGGCGGGGTACAAATATTATTACTTCTACTCCAGACCCTCCAAGTGTCCCTATTTTCCAGGGGCGTCCCTGAAAAACAAGCCATCCTGTGTGGAGGTGATGCTCCGCTTGTGCCGAGGCAAACCTTGCACCAGGCATGCAACAGTGTGCCAAGGAGCTTTGCGCCCATGCTCCCTGACCTTTTGCCTTCTTGGCTAGAAAACAGGGTTTCCCCCCTGACCGTTTGTCCTCTCACAGATCTGGTTACTAGACATAACGCTTGGCTGGAGCATGACTGGGCACGTAGACGTAATCAAGTATCGGGGAAAACATTTTAGGGAAACACCTGCTGACACATGTAGTTGCTCTAACGCTGAAAATGTGCTTAGATGGAAATACGTCATGTTCTGGGTAGTTTCACTACTGTTTCCAATTGTTGACTTCTGCTAAAGCCACTTCCGAGCTGGAGAGGAGGTGGGGTTGCAGGCCCACCCCCTCCCCACGCACATGGGGCTGGCTCACAGCCCCCGCGAGAGTGGGGGAATCCTCGGGCGCGTCATCGCCCCGGCCAGCCAATCAGCTGGCTGGGGAGGCGTGGCCTAGAACATTTAAGGCTGGCGCGCCCGAGGACTTTCCTCTCTTCCCTGTTCCAGCTGCTTCGGTTTCCCACCCCACCCTCCCTTAGGTTTAGATCTCTGACCTTGCTATGGACTCCGGTTGGTTGCTGTTAAGGGGCCGGGTAGGAATTTTTTCCATTTGGCAAACTGGCACCAGCCATTTGGTTTTTTTCGCCTACCTCGTAGCAAACATCACAACTTTCCTGGTATAGGCAGTTAGGCATTGGCAGGGGTATTGTTATGCAAATGAAGGGGGGAAGGACGTGCCATCACCTTCCCCCAAGGCAAAAGGTAGTCCGGTAAAGGACTCCGGGGGGCATTGCCCTGTCCGAAGCCTATGGAGGTGTGGGCCCACGGCACGCCCCCGAGCGGTGACACCCAGGGGATCCTGGTTGACGTACTTCAGCAGGACGCCCCCGACTGGTGGTTAACCCTTCCCGGTCTTCATGCAATTGGGCTGAAGCTGGGTAGTCGATAGGAACCAATGCCTAAGCCAATACCTCTCAATTCCTGTAATTATTGATTAACCCATTAACCTTAAATAAAGTGTCCTGTGTCTTTATTTCACAAGGGGGGAGGGAACTTGCCACGCAATAAAAGGAGCCTCTGCAGAACTAGCCAGCAGCTTGTTTTGGAGCATGCTTGCCAGCGGGCTTCTGCACAGCTCACCTGCATTCAACCTCCCATCGTCCTCGTTATTCCTACAATCCTGGTTTCTGATTTGATCCCGGAATGTCCCACTTTTCCTTAGGATGCCCCTACTTTCATTGGACAAATGTTGGTGGGTATGGAGTTATGTGATCCCCGAGCCAAGGTAGTTTCACTGTCACAGGGCTGCAGTTCCAAGCAACCGTAACAAACTAGTTTCCAGGATGCTTAGGAGGAAGCCTTGACTGTTGTGTTGTTGAAAGTAGCACCATACTGCTTTAAATGCAATGGCCCATGGCTTTGCAGGGGGTTGCAAAAGGTGTGGCAAGCTGCATAGGATCGTAGAATTGTAGAGCAGGAAGGATATGGTGCAGATCTGCCCTCTTTTGAGTCTCTTCCCTGCCGTTCCATTGAATCTGCAGGTGCTGTTTGCTGCATTATTGTATGTATATTATTAGCCGTGAGGAATCTTTGGGATCTGTTTCTGTGAAGCTGAATCAACCGAGGATGCTTCTACCCACCTCCCCAAATAGGCTGTGCTCTTCTGCATGGCATTAAGTCTGAAGGTCAAGCGCTGCTAATAGCATTTTTTTAAATAAAAAAACCCCCCTCATAATACAAATGTGGGACTTTTGAGCCGAAAAATATGCAAAGGCTATCAGATGATTAAAAATATGCAAATTTAGGCAGATGCATTCTTATTTATCTAAGAGTGATGGAAGTGAGTGTGTGCACTCAGGATGAAACGGTAAAATCAGCTATGATTAAATGGGCACAAGATGTTGGACATAACATAATGATGGCTGACTGGGAACAGTTATGGACCACAGGTATGAAATTTACGGCATGTAATGCCTTAAGAGAAAATTTAATGAAAATGATTTATAGATGGTACATGACACCAGTCAAGCTTGCAAAAATTTACCATCTGCCCGATAATAAATGTTGGAAATGTAATGAGACTGAAGGTACATTCTTTCACCTTTGGTGGACATGCCCAAGGATTAAGACATTCTGGGAGATGATCTATAATGAAATGAAAAAGGTATTTAAATATACCTTCCTGAAGAAACCAGAGGCCTTTCTCCTGGGCATGGTCGGCCAATTGGTGCCAAAGAAGGATAGAACTTTCTTTATGTATGCAACAACAGCAGCAAGAATTCTCATCGCGAAGTATTGGAAGACACAAGATTTACCCACCCGGGAAGAATGGCAGATGAAGTTGATGGACTATATGGAACTGGCGGAAATGACTGGCAGAATCCGAGACCAGGGAGAAGAGTCGGTGGAAGAAGACTGGAAAAAGTTTAAAGACTACTTACAGAAATACTGTAAAATTAATGAATGCTAGAAAAAGGTGGAAATGAAGTTATATGGCTTTAGTAGAAATGTGATAAGGAACTAAGTATAATTAGATTATTAGAGTATTAAAGGAAAAAATAAGGTTAGAAATGTTAAGATAATTATAGGATAGAAAACAGAGGAAGATGGAAAGGAATTGCTGAAATAATTAATAGAAGTGGAATACAAAAAGGGAGGTGTGAGGAGGTTGCTGAAATAAGTGAATGAAAGATATTGAAATTGTTTGGTGTGTTTTAAATTGTTTTTATTTTGTTCTGTTAGTTTAATGTGTTAGTGTTATGTAGTGTTTTTATGTTATATTATGTAGTGTTTTTGTATTGTACTGTATTTTTTATTTTGTTTTGTTTAAATTGTTGGAAAAATAATAAATATTATTAATTTTTTTTAAAAAGGAAGTGAGTGTGTGCAAGGCAGTTACGTTTAAGCTTGGTGGGAAACACTTCTATCCATAGTTATGAAGGAAAGCCAAGGTTGGAAGACTGGATCTTTTAAAATAAGTACAGATTTCTGATTTGGTCCTGGAATGTCCCGCTTTTCCTTAGGACATCCCTATTCTCATTGGAGAAATATTGGAGGGTATGGAGTTATGTGACCCTCGGGCCAAGGAGATAAGGAACTATACAACCTTTAGAAGACATCTGAAGGCAGCTCTGTAGAGGGAAGGTTGTTTTAAATGTTTTATTATGTTTTTATAGAGGGTCTGGGGCAACCCAGTCAGATGGGAGGGTTTCTCATCCCTGTCTTAACTGATGCTCGTGGATTAAGTCACTGGGGGTGGGAATAAACCAAGCCTTTTGAACGACATATACTACAATATAGGGCACACATAGACAAGACATTCACAGCCTTCTTCCTTGGCACAAATGCAAAGGGTTATTCACTTCAGCTTTTTTATATGCCAGACACACCCTAAACTGGGAAACAATTATTACAGGAAGAAAGAGAGCCCCTTTGGGCTGTTGGCAAAAAGTGTTTTTTGTGCAGTCTGTCTATTGACTCAAAACAAAAGAAGAAGCAGATGCTACCCATAGGGAAGCAGATAGAATTTCTATCAGGGTGACAGACAAACACAGAATGGGGGAAATCTGACGAGCATTTGAGTGACCAAAAATAAGTTTTGGGGTTGTTGTTTTTTTGTACGTTAGATGCAAACGGTGACGCACTACAATTTGGACAGAGGATTCTTTTCCTATTATGCCAGAGAGAGGATTCTAAAGGGCTTTGAATTGATGCGTGCCTCCAGCTTGGGTAATGGGAGATGAAATGCATAATGTCCCTGAAAATGGGTATTTGAGCCGACTGGCACAATACGTCTTTGCAAGCACAGGATGCCCAGAGATCCAGAAAATTTCAGTGTGAATATTTTATGCACTTCAATCGCTTCTTTCTAACTGGCGCTCAAATTTTCTGTTCCTAGCGGGCGCTTGGGACAGAGCTGTGCCCATGCCAAGCAACTCCGCAGGCGGCAGAAAGGCCTTTCGAAGGAAGGCTAGGTGTGATGTGTGAAGGGGAACCCAACAGCCAAGTGGACGCATAGTAGCAAGAGTAGCACCAGAAGGATATGGTAGAGCAATTTGGGCGCCACAATGGTCTTCTGATTCAATCATCCATGTCAGGGGTCAGCAAACTTTTTCAGCAGGGGGCCGGTCCACTGTCCCGCAGACCTTGTGGGGTGCTGGACTATATTTTGAAAAAAGAAGAAGAACGAATTCCTATGCCCCACAAATAACCCAAAGGACACATTCTACTCATGTAAAAAGATGGAACGTTCGCGGGCTGCATTTAGAAGGCGACTGGGCATCTTGAAGGTCCCAGGCCACAGAGAGGTTAGGCTGGCCTCAACTAGAGCCAGGGCTTTTTTGGCTGTGGCTCCGATCTGGTGGAACGCTCTGTCACAAGAGACTAGGGCCCTGCGGGACTTGACATCTTTCCGCAGGGCCTGCAAGACAGAGCTGTTCCACCAGGCCTTTGGCCAGGGCACAGCCTGACTCCCTCCCTTGGCAATCCTCACAGAACTCTAGCCCAATGGTTGCCATTAATCTGACTGGAATTAATTTTATAATGAAATGATTTTATAATGTTTTATCATTTTACTGTTGTTAGCCGCTCTGAGCCCGGCTTCGGCTAGGGAGGGCGGGATATTATTATTATTATTATTATTATTATTATTATTAATAATAATAATAATAATAATCCGGCCCCTGGGCCTTAGTTTGCTTACCCATGATCCATGTGATGAGTCTACAGTGGTGACAAAGAGGATGCAGGATGCAACAGAGATGCTTGCTGAATCCCCCACCATCTCCCCAAAAGAAAAAGAAAAAACTTGAGGGTGAGGCAGACCATTTGTTAGTATGTACTGCAGATGAATGATGATTCTCACGCTGCTTGGCAAACCCATGCAAAACAACACCACCACCAGCAGCTAACAACAGATGCATTAGCCTGGGTAGCTCAGTTGGATAGAGCGTGGTGCTGATAACAGCAAGGTTGCAGGTTTGATCCCTGTATGGGACAGCTGCATATTCTTGCATTGCAGAGCACTGGGCTAGATGGTCTTTTCAACTCTATGATTCTATTTTCCAGCTTTCCCTAGATCTAGGATGAGCCTCCATATCTTTCCCCACACTTGGACTAGATCGCTGCCTTGGGGATCCACTGCCATTCAGGACAGCCAATGCCAATGGGATCACTTGGTTTGAAGGCAGCTTCAGATATGCACCCCTTTTTACGTAGCATGAATTAATTTGCTTAAGCTAGGTGTAGGTGTGTGTTGGGACGCACACACACCCTTGTGGTGCTCCAGACATTGATTGACTGAGAGTCCCAGGCATCATCTGTGACCGTTGGTCATGTTGGCTGGGGCTTGATGGAAATTGGAGGCCAACAACTTCTGGAAATTCACCAGCCCCCGCCCCCCACTTCTGACTTAAATTAAGAGTCACTTTGGTGCTCAGGAACAAATTGGGCAAAACAACATAGATTTGTGATAAGAGCTTCTGGAAGGGACGAATTTTCAGGGGTAAAAAAGGGGGGAGATGGTGTGATCCAAAATTGGACCCCCCCATGGCCACAAGGAGTGAGGTGGTGGAATCCAGTATCAGCTCAGACCATCCCTCCATCCCTGAAGCTACTGTTTGCCCTGTTAAGTCTACACATTTTAGGTGTTTTTTTATACTGGGGCAAGTGGACATGTTTTTCATGGGGATAATAGTACAGGGGGGAATTCTTACTCTACCCCCAGCACTGCCCCAATTCTGTCAATATCATTCTCCCCCCACCCCGTTTGTCATTTTTCCACTCTTAAGTTCAGATTTCCACATCAATTTCCTTTTTAAAAAAAGTCCTAATAAAAATTCACCAGCAGTTTAGTGTGAATTTCTCCTAATAGACACATTTTTGTAAAGCTGGTTCCCCTGACATAATATATGCATTTTTATGCACGCATTACCCTAGCAGATGCATTTTTGTACTCATTGCTTGGCTGGAAAGCTGCATTGCAAATTTGGGGAAAATGTGCATTTTTCAATTTGTGTATTGTTTTGGAAAATGTGAATTTGATAGGTTTGCTTTTTAATTTGTACAGAATCAAATTCCTTTCCCATCCATGTTAACATTCACGAACTTTTGAAGAGATGAGATATTCTGTTGTCTTTCATATGCTCCTTAGCCTCTTTGCTAAGATAATACCCAGCAAGATTGGGGAGGAGAGGTAGGGTCATTAACCAGGGAAAACATATGAAAGATTATGTAGGTTTTAGTCTATTTAAAAAAAAACTCCAGACTAGCTCTGACCTTTCACAAAGGAATTGAAAGTTTGCTTAGGGTAGTGCCTCTCATAAAATATCCTTTCTGTTGATCTATTATAATTCAGAAGCATAGGTCAAAGCCTGACATTTCCTAGAAGTGAGATGGACATGTTGTGGTGCCTAGTGAGGGTGTGATGGAGAGAGAGAGAAAGAGAGAGATTGAGGAATGCTTGTGGTTTTGTACATTCCAGATTCTTCCCTTCTCTTTGAGACACTGATAGAATCTAAGTGGAAATAGATCTTTGGTGGGACTTCCTTCATGGTGAATTAGCCACTGGTTTCTGACTGGATTCAGGAAGAAATGGCCCTCCACATCAGATTAGCTAGAGTTCAGAGTTTAGTTTAATTTAGTATGTCTTCCTGAATAGCAGCATAGCTGCTGCTGCCATTATTGTTGTTGTTGTTGTTGTTGTTGTTGTTGTTGTTGTTGTTGTTGTTGTTGTTGTACCACCCTATACTCGCAGGTCTCAGCTTCTTCTTTTTCTTTTTCTTTTTCTTTTTCTTTTTCTTTTTCTTCTTCTTCTTCTTCTTCCTCTTCTTCTTCTTCTTCTTCTTCTTCTTCTTCTTCTTCTTCTTCTTCTTCTTCTTCACTGTAGCTTTATGAATCGTTTACGAGACATACTCCTTCGTTTCTGGAATGGGATTGCTCACAAAATCCTAGATCAAGGGTGGGGATGATCTGGTCTGCAAGCCACTTGCCAGGCCCTCTCCCCCCATTTGACCCACAGGCCACCCCCAAACCACACCCAGTGCTCCCCAACTGACATTATACATCAGATGTGGGGCTGAAAGAAACACAGCTGCAGAGAGCAGGATTGAACTCTTCAGTTATCTCTCCTGATCAAACTTCTTTAAGGGGGGAGGGATGTGTTTGCTCGTTCTTTTGGAAATGTCTGTACAGGGGGAGGTAAAGGGTTAATAGGTAGACCAACAGAAAAGCCCTGTTTTTAAAAGGCTTAGCCAGAGGTTCAGACAGTTGGGAAAAAGCAGTTGGGAAAGCAGTTGGAAGACAGTTGTAAATAGAGAGACAGCTCAGCCTACACTCAAGTAGGACCCTGGCAGAGACACATGCCCAACTGGAATGTTCCCTCCCTTCTGGTTGATCGTTCGGGAGCTTCAAAAGCTTTCTTCTGCCCGAACATCACAGCGACTGATGCCAACAGACATTAGTACACTTAGGGATCCGCAGAGTTTGCGCATCATGCGTGACAGACCTCAGCAACTCAGCATTTTGGCTAATCTACTTTATTTACATATAAACACACACAGAGCACCGCAACATGACTCTCTCTCCCTCTCTAGCATCAGACAGCAAAGAGGAAAAGAACAAAGGACAATAGTCCCACTTCATGGAACACAGTAACACAAACATCCTGTCTCTGCCACTTCCTACTCTGTGGAGTCAAAACATATACCGTCATGTGATAGACAAAAATCCCATGACTGCAATCATGAAGCAGGAATTCTAACAGTTAGTGCAGTGGGTTCTTGTGTGAGGGGAAGTAGAGGAGTTAGAATGAGTTAGAGACAGGATAAAATAAGACTAAGAGGGTTAAGGGTAACAGCGTTTCAAATGCATTTAAAGTTTATTTGGTGTTTGCAATAAACTACAATCTTCGTTGTTAACTTGAGAACCCGACTAAGTGTTTTACCGGGGAGAACCTGGTTGGTGGCAGCGAATTAGTGGTGTACGGGTCAATAGTCTGTGAAACGACTGGGGGCTCCGTACAAACACCACAAAGAGCTTAGGCAGTTTCAGCAGAGGGTGCCTGGAGCTCCCCAGAATTCGGCGACCGGGTGCCCTGCACTCCTTGCACCCCCGGGGAAAGACGGCCCTGAGTACACAAATCATGGTATCAAATTGAGGCCACCTCCTGGAAAACGAAGCCACATAATCTGTCTAGTGTGTGGAGGAAAGTAGAGAATCGTTTTCAAATTGTCTCTCTCCCTTCAGGTAACAGAAAACAAGGGTGGAATGTTTAAAATCATGTCCAGAATGACTCAGAGCCAGCATGCTTTCTAGGCCTGGCTAATGCAAGTCTCTTGAAAGGCTCTGTTAGGAAGACAACCCTGTAGATTTCTGTTGCAGGGGAAATTAAAAGTGAAATGCCCCCACCCCCAGGGTAATCAACAGTGTGACCCGGGTTGGGGCAGCGGCAGCAGGATATGTCTTGACGTTAATTGAGAAATGATAGCAGGATTTTATAGTACAAAGATGCCTTCAGTTTGATGTGCTTTTGTGGGGCAAACAAAGATCAAACAGGCCGAATTAAAGTAGAGGGAAGCTTTCAAACCCTCATTATTTAAAAGCCTTTTTTTTTATTTTCACCGGTGCAGCAACTGTTTCTATGGAGACGGGAACAAGCCAATCTCAACAAAGGAAAAAGAGATGGAGAGGGCTCTCCTTTTGGCTCCCGTTTCCACAGGAACGCATTCCATAACTGAAATAAATAAAGTTGGTGTTACACTCTTGAGCAAACTTGAGGCCATGGTTGTTTGAGCAACGAGCTGTCCTTTCTGCTCCATTGGTCAATTGAGCCAGAATCCAATTCTGCTGAAGAAGGAATAGTAGTGTCTCCTGGAACGTTTTGTGGAGTTTACCTTGAGAGCTCCAAAACTACGATTTGGGCTGGGGAATCAACAAAGGTCACAACCCCCTAAGCTTGCATGCAGACTGCGCCAATCGGGTGTGTCTTGTGTGCTGGGGCTGTACCCATGAAATGTATGCCGTGTGGATTTGCTTGTGGAGAGCATTCTGACCTTGTTGCAGAAGCGCATAAGGTAGTTATATAACACTAATGAAAGGAGTGGGCTGGGGAAGGAGAAAACTCTGTTGGTAGAGCATGAGGCTCTAAATCTGAGGGTCATGGGTTCGAGAACCCATGTTGGGCGAAAGATTCATGCATTTTGAGGACTAGATGGTCCTCATGGTCTCTTCCAACTCTATGATTCTATGATATAGAATACTTCCCCCCGCCCTCTATTTAAACCCCCGCCCCAGTGGATGGGTGTTTCACCACAAACCCTGAAATATGAAAAAGAAGACACCCAGGTTGACTATGTCAGCCTAACTCTAATTTGGACACAGAAATTGATCCACATGGTGGGGCATGGTTATTCCCATCAAATCGTTGCTCAGCCAGGACATTTGCATGACCTTCAGGTGAGAGAAAGCCACAAAGTCAGCTACTTCCAAACAGTCCTCCTAGTGGCTCCTAGTCTGCTGCCCAACACATATGAATTGGGCCATAACCACCCCATGCATTTACAGCAAAACAAAACTTGAAAATGCCTCCTGCCCTCCTTTCAACACCCCCTTCCTTTTATTCTGTGTTTTCATCAGTACAGTGGTACCTCGGGTTACATATGCTTCAGGTTACATACGCTTCAGGTTACAGACTCCGCTAACCCAGAAATATTACCTCAGGTTAAGAACTTTGCTTCAGGATGAGAACAGAAATCATGCTCTGGTGGCGCTGCGGCAGCAGGAGGCCCCATAGGCTAAAGTGGTGCTTCAGGTTAAGAACAGTTTCAGGTTAAGAACAGACCTCTGGAACGAATTAAGTTCTTAACCCGAGGTACCACTGTATTGGGTTGCCTGCGAGCCTGGATTGGTACAATCTGCTTGTGTTCAGTGCCAAATACATTTTGTTTGCTTTTGTTTAATAATGAATGACGGTAGGTTGCTCAGCGAGAGGAACACCATGACCTTGAGAGGCTGTGGCAAATTTCAGCCTGGTTAGCAGCTGAGTGGGATGACATGGGAAAGCCATTGCCAAGGTAACCCAAATACTGAATGGCTGCGTTTATGATGCTGGCTTGTGTGCCAATGTCCCAGGATCCCTGCAGTTTGTTATTGTTTTCTCCCTCCCTTCCTTTGAAAGCTCCTTAAAAGATCCAGCACAGCCCACTATGGCAGGATTGGCTCTCCATAGACTACAATTCCCATTATCCCCAGTCATGAGCTTTGCATCCACATGCCATGCATTTAAAGCACACGATTTCCCCCAAATAATCCTGGGAACATTAGAAGCCAAATCCTAGGGGCTGAGGAGTCTTCGCCCCCCAATTATTTGAGGGATCTGCCCCACAGTTGATAGGGTAAGAGTTAGGAGTTCCACATAATCTGGAGACACACAGCTTCCACATGCCCGTTCTATGGGTCTTTGCTTACAGCCAGGTAAGAATTTGGGCTGCTAGCTTGAGATTTCAAATATTCTGGTACCTGGGACAGAGCCAAGGGGTGAAGGGAACAGCAGGTCAGAGGGGACAGGATGGCAGACTCCTGTGGAAGTGGCACTTATGGGAAAGGCCATAGCTCAATGATTAGAGCACCCTTTTTGCATTCAGAAGAACAGCGGTTCAAACCCTGGCATTGCCAGGCAGGCAGGGCCGGATTTGGATGAAGAGAGGCCCTAGGCAACTCCACTTGTGAGGCCCCTCCTCACCCCCCACCCTCACAACTAGAAGAAAATGGAAGAGTGTTATAAACAAAATTGAGTGAAGCCAAGGATGGTGATGGGTATTTAAAATTCTGCAATTCACAATTTCTCCTCTAAAGGACATAAGATATTACAGTGGTACCTAGGGTTACATACACTTCAGGTTACAGACTCCGCTAACCCAGAAATATTACCTTGGATTAAGAACTTTACCTCAGGATGAGAACAGAAATTGTGCGGCGGCAGCAGGAGGCCCATTAGCTAAAGTGGTACCTCAGCTTAAGAAGAGTTTCAGGTTAAGAACAGACCTCTGGAACGAATTACGTAAGTTCTTAACCTGAGGTACCACTGTATTGTTAAATACCATGGTGGTTTTTAAAAATACATAAAATTAACACTGAAAAACTTTGACAATAACTGGACTTTGTACACCTTTTGTATCCTGGGCAGGCCTGGAACTAGTTCCCATGTCCTGTTCCTCTCTAAGGAATCAAGTTTAGCCTCCATGGCTGCCTGGGCCATGAAGGGGGGGCTTCAGCCTACTTATCCTATACATAAATCCATAAATCCATATATACATAAATCCGGCACACAGGCAGGGCTGGGAGACCCTCTTGTCTGAAACCCTGGAAAATTGCTTCCATTCAGAGTGGACTTTAATGTTGGAATGAAATTATTTGGCTTTAGCAGAAATGTTAAAAATTCCCTCTTGGGGGGAATTGTGTAGGAGGCACTAAGAAGCAAAGGGCAGGAGGGGGTCACCGGAGGTGTAAATGCCTACCAGACTTTGAAAAGCTAGTACAGTTGTACTATACCTGAAGGAGCGTCTCCACCCCCAGCGTCGTTCTGCCCGGACACTGAGGTCCAACGCCGAGGGCCTTCTGGTGGTTCCCTCACTGCGAGAAGCCAAGTTACAGGGAACCAGGCAAAGGGCCTTCTCGGTAGTGGCGCCCGCCCTGCGGAACACCCTCCCACCAGATGTCAAAGAGAAGAACAACTACCAGACTTTTAGAAGACATCTGAAGCCAGCCCTCTTTAGGGAAGCTTTTAATGTTTAACAGACTACTGTATTTTAATACTTTGTTGGAAGCCGCCCAGAGTGGCTGGGTATGTATAAATAAATAAATAAATAAATAAATAAATAAATAAATAATTATCAGAAGCCCCACATGAAACACTCAGGAATCAAGCTATATTTTAAGTAGGGCTTTATTCCAATTGCAGTCTTGCATCATCATAAAGCAGTCTTCTCTCATCCATGAATCAGCATACACAGTTGCGATTACATACACGGGAGAAGCCATATCTCTTTGAACTAGCTGGCTATAAAACAATTAGCCATCGCCCCATGTCTCATGGTGTTGACTCACCACATGATGCTGAGTCAGCTAGCACAGAGTGTTAACTCCTGGATACCCACAACACTCCAACAAGCATCACTGGGTCAAGTTCAGCAGTTTTGTTGCATTAATTAAACCAGATAAGTTTAATTTGGATTTCAAATAAATGTGCAATCAATTGTTGATGTTTAGAACTTGGTTGTGTTATTATCTTCCCAAGTGGGTCATGTGAACCACTATTCTGAATAATGCTTTTTGTAGGGTAGGGGGCCCTGGGGATGCAAGGGGGGGGGAGGTGGCCCAAAATTTTGGGAACCACTGGTATTGACAGGATTGAGTTAGATAGATCAATGGTTTGACCTGGTATAAGGCAGATTTTTGTGTCCCCTTGGAGTCCAGTAACATTCAGAGGCCCAAATGTTCCCCAGCCCTGTTGCACAAACTGGCAATGAGGATGCCAACTTAAGAATTCCAGCAGCCACCCCCAAATTCTGGCCTTGGCACACATACTGGCATAATCAGAGGCGAAACAGCCCAGCTGGGGGTGGTTTGGAACCCCAGTGAGAAGACTGGAATTGGAGTGTCAGAAGATGTTGTGGCATTTCTCTCAAAAGCATCCCAGGCAGAAAAGGCTTTTAGTACTGAAATGGTTACTTAGTCTGTGTGGTTTTTCCGCAGGATGAAAATTGCTTCAATTGTTGGGGGCTCTTATTTGCTGCAAAACACGTATCTTCTTTTAAAAAGGCTTTTGCTGAAGTGGATGTATTCTATTTTTGACACCTCCATTCCACATCATTATAATGCCATCCTTCAGAGCCAAAGTTTAGTTGAGTTAATTATGAATTTTATCAGGCCCACTAATGATTGCCACCAAGGCAGCCTTCCTCTGTCTGAAGCCTTCCTTAAGCCTTCTGAGTATTATTGGTCTCAGCTGGCAGATGAATCTCTGCAGCCACGGAACAAAACAATCCACATTCAATTGTTCCCCACCTCCTTTGGACAGAGAGAACCCAAGGCACTTCTTAGATCTGTTGAAATCTGAGTGGATTGGGGAATTAATGCTTCTTCTTCTTCTTCTTCTTCTTCTTCTTCTTCTTCTTCTTCTTCTTCTTCTTCTTCGGTATCAGCCTCAAATTGAGCACATTATAAATCAGGGATGGGGAAACTTTTGCTACTCTAGATACCATTCGGACTATGACTCCCATCACCTGTCACCATTAGCCAGGCTGGCTGGGGCAGATGGGAGATGGAGTCCAGTGACCTGGGAGGGTGGGCACAGTCTCCCCAGTCTTCTGGTAAAGCTTCATGATGAGAATGGTCAGAATTCAGATATGTCACAGGTCTTTATTATAAGGATTCTCTCATGGACATGACCTAGGACTGGTCCGTAACTTGTGTACAGCAATATCATCAACAACAACAATTTTATTTATACCCCACCCATCTGGGCGGCTTCCAATACATATAAAAACATAATGAGACATCAAACATTGAAAAAATCCCCATACAGTGCTGCTTTCAGATGTCTTCTAAAAGTTGTCTAGTTGTTTATCTCCTTGACATCTGATGGGAGGGCATTCCAGAGGGAAGGTGCCACCGCCAAGAAGGCCCTCTGCCTGGTTCCCTGTAACCTCACTTCTCGCAAGTGAGGGAACCGCCAGAAGGCCCTTGGAGCCGGACCTCAGTGTCAGGGCTGAATGATGGGGGTGGAGATGCTCCTTCAGGTATACAGGCCTGAGGCCGATGAGGTTGAAGAGGAACATAATGCATAATGAATGTGCCAGCTGAACCTCCCTGGGAAGGTTCCACAAATGGGGAGCCACTGGAGAAAAGGCCAGTTCTCATGTTGCCACTCTCCAGACATCTTGTGGAGGAGGCACATGAAAAAGGGCCTCAGACAATGATTGCAAAGTCCGAGTCAGTTTATATGAGGAGAGGAGATTCTCGATTCCAAGAATCCTGGGCATGTGTGGTAGCATCACAGGCTTCAGAGCAGCTTCCCTTTCCAAGGAATCAGGTGGGAGGGGAGGTCCTCTCCTCCCCTCCCCACCATGTTTATGTAGCTTTCAATGGCTCCCTGAGGACAGCAGAGAAGACAAAACCTTCAGGCTACAGCTCATATGAATTGCCCAAATGAGTCCCATGGTTCCTTCTGCCCTTCAGGAAGACTTTAGCATACTGGGTGAGCAACGAGAATCAAAATATGAGTGGAATTCTGCTTTTAAAAGATTGTCACTCTGCATTATCGTTTTCCCAAGTAATCTCGAAGGTCTCCGCCTTCTTCCATTTGCTAAGAGCAGGGGGGGGGGGCACCACGCATATTATGCCAGCGAGCATCTTCCTGGGTTGTTAAACTCTTCCCTCCTGCATTCTCAGTAGGCCGTTGCTAAGCCAAATGCATCACTGTCAGGAATCAAGATGTTCAAGAAACGAAACAAGCACATAGCAAGGTGGGAAGGAATGTGGGATTGGCAGCATGAGCGCAGCCAGGATTTTTGTGGGGGGGGGCAGGCCTTTCGTTAGGGGGAGCAGAACCTCAGTTAGCTATGTATTTTTATTGATTGGGGGGGCAGCTGGCCCTCCCTGCGCCCTTGGCTACGCCCATGATTGGCAGGCTGGTGTGTAATTGTTCCCTAATGAACGTCTTCCACCCTCCAGTGTCAACAGTGCTGCATCCTGAATCTGATGGACTACATGGTTGCCTGTTTCTCTTTCCACAGAGAGAAATCACTTGATTGCTGGGAGTTGAGAGTTTATTCTTGGGGCTTCAGGGGTGCTTGACGACCTTGGGAATCCAACTAGAGAAGTGCAAAAAGATTTCTTTTAAAATACGAATGCATATCAGGAAATACAGCTTGCTTGTTTTTAATACATTTACACCCCACCCTTTCCCTGTCATGATTTGATCCCCACACCTCCATAAATCGTGGCTCCCAAAGCCAGCAAAACAATAATGTGGGGGGGGGCGCGGAAATCTCTGAATAATTTATTTTTAAATGCATCTTGAATTTTGTCAGTGGAATTATTAAGAGCCATTATATCTGCAATGGGTGCAGGATAAGGCCTGACTGCCCGGCTGTTCGAGGGCCAACCACCATTAGGGCAAATGTGGTATAGTGGCTTAGAGTGCTGGAACAGGACCTGGGGGACCATGGTTCAAATCCCTTGTTGTTGTTGTTGAGTCGTTTAGTCGTGTCCGACTCTTCGTGACCCCGTGGACCAGAGCACACCAGGCACTTCTGTCTTCCACTGCCTCCCGCAGTTTGGTCAAACTCATGATGGTAGCTTCGATAACACTGTCCAACCATCGCGTCCTCTGTCATCCCCTTCTCCTTGTGCCTTCCATCTTTCCCAACATCAGGGTCTTTTCCAGGGAGTCTTCTCTTCTCATGAGGTGGCCAAAGTATTGGAGTATTCAAAGTATTCAAATCCCTACTTGGCCATAAAGCTCACTGGGTGACTTTGAGCCCATCACTGTCTCTCTGTCTAACGTACCTCACAGGCTTCTTCTGAGGATCAAATGGGAAGAAGAGCAATCATGTGTGCCATCTTGAGCTCCTTGGATGAAAGGTGGGATAGAAAAGCCATAATAAATATATAATAAATAATAAATGTCTCGCCAACCTCAGCCTGCCCTCAGCCAGCCCCCACCTGCCTGTCTTCTTCCTTACAACCAGTCCAGGCAACAGGGGTGTGTGTGTGGATTGGGATCCTGGATGCCACCTTCCTCCTCTTCAGTCTCAGTTTTCCCTGTGGAGCTCAAGATAAGGTTTTCAATGGCTACTGGTCACGATGGCTCTGCTCTGCCTCCACGGCCAGAGGCAGTAATGCTTCTGGATACTAGTTGCTGGAAACTCCAGGAGGGCAAGAGGGCTCTTCCACTTGTGGGTCTGCCCCTATTTTCCTGGGACAGTTCTGGATTTGCAGAAGCTGTCCCGGTTCCTGATTTGATCCCGGAATGTCCTGCTTTTACTTAGGACGTCCCTATTTTCATCGGAGAAATGTTGGAGGGAATGGAGTTATGTGACTCCTGAGCCAAGGAGATACATAACTATACAACTTTTAGAAGACATCTGAACGCAGCCCTGTATAGGGAAGTTTTTTCGTGTTCAATGTTTTATTATGTTTTTATATATGTTGGAAACTGCCCAGAGTGGCTTGGGCAACCCAGTTACGCTTGTTTACACTACGCTTGTTTACACTGAGGCTGGCAGTGAAATGGGTGGGGTATAAAAAATAAAAGTATTATTATTGTTGTTGTTGTTGTTGTTGTTGTTGAATTAGGACATCCTTATTTTCATTGGAGAAATGTTGGAAGCTATATTTCCCACAAACATCTGGTTAGCCGCTGTAAGAACAGAATGCTGGACTAGATAGGCCTTCTCATGTAGGGTATTGAATATTGGCATAATGCCAGGGACCGTGCTGAGGAGGAATGGTGGGAGCCTCTCCCTCCCCCTGCTCCTGATCAGGATCCTGAATCTTTCCAGGAGCAGGGTAGTAGTACAGTGGTACCTCGGGTTACATATGCTTCAGGTTATAGACTCCGCTAATCCAGAAAAAGTACCTTGGGTTAAGAACTTTGCTTCAGGATGAGAACAGAAATCGTGCTCTGGCAGCGCAGCAGCAGCAGGAGGCCCCATTAGCTAAAGTGGTGCTTCAGGTTAACAACAATTTCAGGTTAAGTACGGACCTCCAGAACGAATTAAGTACTTAACCTGAGGTACCACTGTATAGATTTGGAACAGTGGTTTGCAGATGGACATAGTTCAGAAAGCCAAAGCTGGGAAGAACTGGGTGGGGGACAGCTAGAGGAGAAGAGCTGGGAGAGAGAGAGTTAACAGACTCATTGTCTCTGGAAAGCTTCTCTAGCCGCTCAGCCCAAGGGCAGCACAGAAAGTACAGTGGTTGCGAGATCAGGTTACAAGACGTGATAGCAACAAGGGTGACTTGGGAGGAAGTGGGTGCAACCCTTAATTGGGAGCACCTTCATTCCTAGGAAATGGATTCTTTGTTCTCTCGCTGTGATCATTAAAGTTCTAACTGGTAAGAAGTTTCCTTTCCCTTCGTTCGCTTATCTACTGCCCCAGAGGGGGAGGAGGTTGATTTTCTGAAGCTTGACACATAACTAGAATTAGATGACTCTGCCTGTCATGGACTCTGGCTCCTGCTGGCCTCTCAGCCTTCCACTCCCCTTGTCCCAATAGGCACCAGCCATTGTGGTTGTAACTGCTACAATCCTTAGTGACTCTGGAGTCCTGGAGCCTCCCACTTGTGAGTCTGGGGGCTTCCCTTCAAATCCAGGAGTCCCAAACTTCCACATTCCTCCAAACGGCACGTGCAGAACTGAGCTCTGCTGTCCCCATGGCGATTGGGGAAGAAAAATGATCAGAACTGCCAATACGTTAAGCTTAAAGCTGAGGATACATTTATTTCCTCAAGTGCTTAATAGTAATTGCACCCGGTATTTCATGCGCCAGGCAGTGAGTCGATAGGAACCCGCTGTTAGCTGCTTTAAGAGATAGATGTCTATAGATTCTATAGACAGAAAGTCGGGAGATGACTTCAGAGGCTAAAGCAGTGTCCAGGGATTGATTTTCCTCCCCCCGGAAAGTAAATTGATCATTTTGTGTTTGTTGTCTATAGATAGCAACAAATGACTAAGATGGAAAAAAAAAAAGTAAAATGGGCAGCTTTGCTAAGGGAGAGGGAAAGGTTATTTTGCCCTCCAGTAAGTGGCAGAAATGAATTTAATAATGCGAAAGAGTGAGCGAGAAATGATACATTTTTACACACACATACACACACACATTTTTTTGCTTTGGAAGTTTCATTTTAATTCTGTGAATAAGATTTGTTAGGAAAGCTGTCTCAGCACAGTGTGAGGTTTAGGAGCTCTGACAGTGACAGGATAAGTTGGTAATCATATATTAGACAGAAGGCATGGCAAAGGGAAACACATTTTCAAGTTGTGCCTTTGCTTATATATATTTCAACACTGTGGTAAGTTATCATTTCGCATGCACAAAAACCCCAGATCTAGCTGACCTGGGGTTGCAATCAAGCAAATGTCCAAGAAAGGTTCTGGCTACACACCAACCTGTCGTTTCTTATGACTGACTGTTCTGGACAGTCAATAGCCCAAAATGAATTGTTGAGTTGCTGAACGCAGTGTTTGTTTATTTGTTTCTCTGTGGGGAGTAAAGAGCAGCAACCAAGATAAGGCAGTCTTGTGTCCTAAGACAGAAGACAGTTCTCTATCCAAAGGCGTCAGCTGTTTGAAAATCTTCCCATTCCAAGTGCATTTTAAAGATAAATAACCATAAATGGGGCAGTAGGAGGCCAAGAAGAAGCTCATTAAGAGCAACTGGATGGACTGCTGTTTGAGGGCTGTCCTGTTTAGTTTTAAAAACAAGGAATCTATAAAAAAGGGAGATCAGGAGCCTTGAAATTTCCTCTCAGCACCAGTCATCAAACAGAGCATCAAACATAGTACAGTGGTACCTCAGGTTAAAGGCGCTTCAGGTTACGTGTTTTCGGGTTGCGCACCGTGCCGAATGCGGAAGTACCAGAACGGGTTACTTCCGGGTTTCGGCGCTCGCGCATGAGCAGAAACACTAAATCGTGCTATGCGCAAAAGCGCTGAATTGCGACCCCCATGTGCCTGCATAGGAGCCATTTACACTCCCCTTAGCCTCATTAACAGCTCCCTTGACAGTTTCCACTGCCTGTATTCAACGGGGTTTAGAATTAACTGAAACGCAGTGAAGTGAGTTGTTGTGTGTGCCTTGCTTATTACTTTAACTTCCTGCTCCTGTCAGCTACTAATTTGCCAGTGTTTGTGGGCAGGGTATCTCTAACACTGTTTCCAAGTATCATTTTCTCTCTCTTTCCCTTTCCCTCCCCTTCAAATGCCTAGTAATAGGGTTTGAAAGTACTTTTCCAGCCCATTCAAAAAACCCCCAATTTTGAGCTGAACAGCACCTGGTGAAATCTCATACCGTCTCTAAATCGTTTGCAGAGAGTTTCACTTAAAAGTCATGATTACAGTTTACTGGCCTTCCCTATGTATTCCTCCAAGAAAGGGAGGGAAGGTTGCAGGGAGAGGAGACGATGGGGGCAGAAAACCAAAGAATAAGCAATTGGTTTGTTTCCTCAAATGACGTTTATTGCTTTTTTGGTTTCCAACAAAAATAGCCCTTAGAGTCATTTTCGGGATAACACAAAGAGAGATCTTGTCCTTGAGACACACACACACACACAGCAGTGGTGTTTGTCATTCTCAGTGGCGCCAGGGTGGGGCTAAACTAAATTTAGGGGCGCTGGGCGGATCTTTGCACCCCCGTGCCCCATATGCTAAAGACGGCCCTGCATAGGATGCACAGTTAGGCTGACAAGATAGGCAGGAGGGCTGGGCTTCTGTACCTTTGTTTTGTTTTGTTTTTAAAAATATTTTTATTCATTTTGCAATACAGAAATATAAAAACACATAACAAATTTTTTCACAAATACATTTTTTTGGACTTCCCTCAGCTCTTCTGCAAATCCTCCGTTTTAATCCTTCTTCTGCATTTCTTTGCCTTTTATTAAAAACCTCCTCCCTCTTATTCCCTTTTTTACAGTATTTCTAATATTTTTTTTCACAGAGCCTCTTGCAAACCTACAAACGTTATTTGTTCATCGCATATACTTTTCAAATAGTCTACAAATTTACTCCAGTCTTCAGTGAATCTGTGGTCTCGTAGGCTTCGGATCCTTCCTGTTAATTTATCAAGTTCTGCATATTCCATTAACTTCATTCTCCATTCTTCCATCGACAGTAATTCTTCTTGTATCCATTTTTGGGCTAGAAGTATTCTTGCCGCTGGGGCTTCTGTACCCTTGAGCAGTTGTGTATAAAATGGATTTTGGCAGGTGTAGTTGGTCAGTCAGGGAGTGGGGTGGGGAGAACTGCACACTGAATTCTGTCTTCAGTGCAGCTGTTCTCGTGGTCACTATGGGTACCAGCTGGTTCAGGTTACACCCCAGCCTGCAATTCCTTACCTACTTTGTGCCCTACAGTAAACCTGGCATTTTTTGGTCCTAAACCCCGGGAGAAGAGTTGGGATGAGAGACAGTGTGACTTAATCAAGTCTGTCAAGTGATTTTCTAGTCTGAGCAAAAGTTTGACTCCAGGCCTCCTCAGTCCAAGTCCAGCACTCTGTTCACAACATCATAAAAATCATCATCATCATCCTCATTATTGAAATTTATATACTGCTCTTAAGCAAAAGATCACAGGGCTGGTCATCAGCTGGACTGTAGATCTTGACTTGTACAGGCAGCAGATCCAACAATGATCCTTTTATAATGTGCAATGTGGAGAAGGGGGGTATGGTCTGATTCTTTGCCTGAAACCCTGGAGAACAGATGGACCAATGATCTGCCTCGGTACAAGGAAACTTCCTATGCACCGATAAAAAATATTTATGGCTATTGGGCATGGCAACAAAATGGTTGTTTGAAGGGCCTAATGCATTTGTATGAAGCTAAGACTGACCTCGGAGGCTCTGCTCAGTTGCAGTAAGGTGATGTGGGTGGCGCTGTGGTCCAAACCACTGAGCCTCTTGGGCTTATTGATCAGAAGGTCGGCGGTTCGAATCCCTGTGATAGAGCAAGCTCCTGTTGCTCTGTCCCAGCTCCTGCCAACCTAGCAGTTCGAGAGCACACCTGTGCAAGTAGATAAATAGGCACCACTGTTGTGGGAAGGTAAACAGATTTCTGTGCACTCTAGGTTCTATCACGGTGTCCTGTTGTGCCAAAAGTGGTTTAGTCATGCTGGCCACATGACCCAGAAAGCTGTCTGTGGACAAACGCCGGCTCCCTCGGCCTGAAAGCGAGATGAGTACCACAACTCCATAGTCGCCTTTGACTGGACTTAACCTTCCATGGGTCCTTTGCCCTTTCCCTTTCCCTTAGTAAGGTGTTCAGGTAGGCACAGGCATAGGAGATAACAAAGTCTTTTCTGTGATGGCCCCATCTCTGTGGAATGCTCTTCCCTGACGAATTTAAAATGGATCTTAAAGAGCTGAATGCTACAGTCTGTTTTTCATTGGTGCTGCTGGTTTTATATTTGCCAGAAGAAGCATGCTTAATAAGGCTGACAGCTACAACAAAAATTGCCATTAACCCTGCTTGCTTGTATAATGAAAATCAACTGTTGGGAATGAGTTTCAGCCACCCTTGTTTTCTTCACTGCATGCCTCCCCAACTCAAGAAGCAAATAGCTTCAGCCTCATTGGATATAACTGGGAACATATGGAGGTGCCACCACCCAAAAGATCCTCACACATCTTCCAACATTTCTCCAATGAAAAAAGGGACGTCCCATTCCATAAAGATAATTTTAATATTTATACCCCACAAATCTTACTGAGTTGCCCCAGCCACTCTGGGCAGCTTCTAACATATAAAAAAAAACATAATAAAACATTTTTAAAACTTCTCTATTCAGTAGTAGCTTGGTTGTCGAACGACTTGGCTCCCAAACAAATTGGGAATGCCGCAACCCCAGAAACGAGTGTTTTGGCTTGTGAACATTTTTTGGTAGCCGAATATCTGACATGGCTTCCGCAGCTTCTGATTGAGTGCAGGAAGCTCCTGCAGCCAATCGGAAGCCGCGCCATGGTTTTCGAACGATTCTGGGAGTCAAATGGACTCCATACCCTCCAACATTTCTCCAATGGAAATAGGGACGTCCTAAGAATTGATGCTTTTGAATTATGGTGCTGGAGGAGACTCTTGAGAGTCCCATGGACTGCAAGAAGATCAAACCTATCCATTCTTAAGGAAATCAGCCCTGAGTGCTCACTGGAAGGACAGATCCTGAAGCTGAGGCTCCAATACTTCGGCCACCTCATGAGAAGACTCCCTGGAAAAGAACCTGATGTTGGGAAAGATGGAGGGTACAAGGAGAAGGGGATGACAGAGGATGAGATGGTTGGACAGTGTTGTCGAAGCTACCAGCATGAGTTTGACCAAAGTGTGGGAGGCAGTGGAAGACAGGAGTGCCTGGCGTGCTCTGGTCCATAGGGTCACGAAGAGTCGGACACGACTAAACGACTAAACAACAACAACAAGGAAAAGCAGGTCATTCCAGGATGAAATCAGAAACCGAAATGGCTTCTCTATGACGTCTCTGAAAAATAGGGACATTTGGAGGGTCTGCACATATGTGGAAGTCACTGTTTGTTTGAACCAGTATTTCCATGTGGGGACTATGCATACAGTTGCCAGGCCTGAAACTGTAGATTTGTGGAGGAAACAGTTCCTATGTGTAGAATTGTGACTGCCTTTTTTTCAAGCAGCTGCAATTGTGTGCATTACATCAGTCACATGGAGGAAATAGTTCTTATACTGGCCTTCTGCCTACCTGATGTGGTAGCTTCCTTCCGGGGTTCCTACTGGGCAAGTAAGATCCTCTCCTTCAAAAAGAAACTTAATTTCATCCTTTGAATACACTATATAATTCAGCAATACCTTACTGGGTTTGATGTCAGAATCATGGAGGTGCTGTGTATAGCCATGCAATCCAAATGGCCTCTCCTGACCTAAAAGTCTGTGGATTCAATTATTGATATCAGATATGCTGCCTTGATGGCTGGGGCTCCTTCCGTCTCTGACAACGCTGATGGATCAAGAGAGAGACAGAGACAGAGAGAGAGCATAGCGCTGAGATTTCTAATTTAAATTGGAATTTGCTCTTTAGCAGGCATGATGAGCAAGAGATTCGCCAAACATAGCCTTAAATTGCTTTTTCAGTTGGTCCTGTGCACAAAAAATGTTAAGCAAATACAACAAAATAATGCTGTTCTGGCAAAAGTTCAAAGTAATGTTGTGGATGATTGTGGGAATGCTACAGATGTGGCAGGCAAGTCTAACAAAATTTGTCAGGAAGTGTCAGATGTAAATTGGGAGCAATTAGCGTGAAGAGAGGAGTTTGTGCCTGAAATAGAAATTAGATGCCAAGTTTAAATACGTGAGAAAAGTAAATACCCATCTTTTCCCAGGAGAAATTATTTGGGGCTATTTAAATATGTCAAAGGGACTCCAGGAACCAAATACACATTTATTTTTTATTTTTTAAAAAAAAGGAATTCTGTAAAATTTAGGTCAGCTCCCTTCCTCCACTGCTGTGAATTATCACAGAGCAAAGCAGTTTAGTGAGTTAATCTGGACAACAATTTCCTGAGTAAGTTACCTTACTGTGCTGTGCATTTGTGCGACATCCCATCAAGTGGGGAAATCCTGGCTCTTTGGTCAGGTGCAGAAGCGTGGAATGGTAAAGCTATGATCTCTGTGTGCAAATATAGAGGCTGTATTCCCCAGCTGACAGCTGCCCTGGGACTGCAGAGCTGGAGGGAGCACACTATGGTCAGTCAGCCAGGCAGTGGTGTCTGACATCCATTGTAATAATAATAATAATAATAATAATAATAATAATAATAATAATAATAATATATTTCTACCCCGACCATCTGATTGGGTTTCCCCAGCCACTCTAAGCGGCTTCCAGCAAAATAGCAAAATATTAAAATACAATAGTCTATTGTCCGCTTCTTCAGGCATGTGATTGGTAGGAGCAAAGGAAGGGAGGCCAATGACAGGCAGGTTGGTGTGAGATATCTGACCGTCAAAGCTTGATAGGGCAGTGGTCCATTTGCCTAATAATAATAATAATAATAATAATAATAATAATAATAATAATTTATTTATTTATACACCACCCATCTGGCTGGGTTTCCCCAGCCACTCTAGGCGGCTCCCAACAGGGTATTAAAAATACAATAAAACATCAAACATTTAAAACTTCCCTGAACAGGGCTGCCTTCAGATGTCTTCTAAAAGTCAGATAGTTGTTTATTTCCTTGACATCTGATGGGAGGACATTCCACAGGGCAGGCACCACTACCGAGAAGCCCCTCTGTCTGGTTCCCTGTACCCTCACTTCTCACTGTGAGGGAACCGCCAGAAGGCCCTTGGAACTGGATCTCAGTGCCCACGTAGAACAATGGGGGTGGAGACGCTCCTTCAGGTATACTGGGCTGAGGCCATTTAGGGCTTTAAAGGTCAGTACCAACACTTTGAATTGTGCTCAGAAACATACTGGGAGCCAATGTAGGTCTTTCAGGACCGGCGTTATATGGTCTCAGCGGCCGCTCCCAGTCACCAGTCTAGCTGCCACATTCTGTATTAATTGTAGTTTCTGGGTCACCTTCAAAGGTAGCCCCACACAGAGCGCATTGCAACAGTCCAAGCGGGAGATAACTAGAGCATGCACCGCTCTGACGAGATAGTCTGTGGGCAGGTAGGTTCTCAGCCTGCATACTAGGTGGTCCTAGTGAGCCAGCCTTCACCACAGCCAGGGGAGAACATAATGGCAAACAGGAGATCACCCTGGTCCCTTCTATGGGCTACAGGAAGAAAAAGCTATGAGGAGCTTGCTTCCCTACTCCCCACCAGAAAGAATGCTTATAAGAACTTTGTAACTAAGAGCATGAGTTTGCTTTTCTCCTCCTCCCTCCCAATTCCTTTTCCTTTTGTGACATGTCTTTTAGAGAGTTGGCCTGTGACCAGGGACTTATCACTGATCTTTGTAAGTCATTTTGGGACCATATCGGATTGAAGAGCCAGGTGGAGATGTTTCAGAACCTTCTCAAGTCTTTCTAGATGCAGTGAAAAGTCACGGAACATCTGACCCCAGATCCTCATTGGTCCTATTCCTAGTTTATATTAGTTTGACAATTATAATCAAGGAAGTCAAGATTGTCACACATTAGAAAAAGTGTAGAATGGTTTTTTAAACCAACAAATAACCAGGCAATACTCACGTAGAGTTTCTACACACCTGACACTCTCAATAATAATAACAGTAATAGTAAAACATCAAACATTAAAAATTTCCCTATATAGGGCTGCCTTCAGGTGTCTTCTGACAGTTGTATAGTTATTTATCTCCCTGATAAGGGAGTGTCAGTTTGCATTACTTAGTACAGAAAGTATTGATCTGCTGTGTAGAGATCTTTCCTATTCTGATGAATTCAAGAGGGTTCTGGAAACTTTTTCTTTCTATACGTGAAAGAAGCTGGCAGAAGGTTTTTTGTTTGGGTTATACCTTCTGGGAAGCTGAGTACAGCGGGTTTAAACTGGTTCTGCTATCCTTTCTGTCATGGTCGTGCTGCCTAAGGCCAGGAGGAGCCTGGGTTCCTCTCTTACTTTCTCTTTCTCTTTGATCTACTGTTCTGTTCTGTATGCTAGTGTTAAGGTTTAGTCTTATCATAAGTATTGTACGTTTTATTGTCTAAGTGCTGCAACTGGGTTTTGATGCACTGTGCCAATCCTGAATGTATTGGATCCGTGACCATTATGCTCATTTGCCTTCAGTAGCGAGTAAAGCTCTGCTGGATGAAGTACAGTTTGCCCCAGGTCTATTTTTTTGGGAACTCTGCTACATTTTAAAGTTTTTTTCCTTCCCAGAAGAGGCTGGGGCGACAGGGAGAGTGTTCCACAGGGCAGGCACCACTACCGAGAAGGCCCTCTGCTTTGATCTGCCTCACTGCTGGATTACATTGATCCTCCACAAAAATTTGACACCCTCCCCAATTACCCATCAAGGGAATGTGAAGCAGAAAAAAGGCACCCACGCATGCCTAGTGAACTGGCTGCACCGACCACATACAGTGGTACCTTGGGTTACATACGCTTCAGGTTACACACTCCACTAACCCAGAAATAGTGCTTCAGGTTAAGAACTTTGCTTCAGGATAAGAACAGAAATCGGGCTCCGGTGGTGCAGCAGCAGCAGGAGGCCCCATTAGCTAAAGTGGTGCTTCAGGTTAAGAACAGTTTCAGGTTAAGTACGGACCTCCAGAATGAATTAAGTACTTAACCTGAGGTACCACTGTACATATTTCTAGGCCCAGTTTAGGTGTCAACAGCCTTAAATGACTTAGAAGTCCTCTTTACAATCAAGTGGTGCATACATTTTCTTTAGTAAATAAATAAAACACAAGTGGCCCCATTTTTTGGGGGGAGGGGTTTAAAGTAAAATATTTTTACGTCAGCCTGCTTTCTTTTTATTAAATTGCTGCTGCCTTTATTAACTGCTGTTGATACGAACTGCCACCGCTCCATTTTAAGGAAATTGCAATGTGGTTTTAATTGGATGATGATGATTGCATATCTAAATGTGTATAATTAGGTCTGTATATAGAAAGGACAACTGTGCCCTGAAAGGCAGCCTATGAATCAGGTTATTTCTAAACAAACAAACAGGAGGTGGTCCTTTCAACCCCCCAGGGATAATGGGTTCATCTGGTAAGAAATACTTCCTGCTCCATGTTTAGCACTGTTACACCTGGAATGATGTATCTGGAAGTGTCCTTTTGGTAGCAGCCTTTAACGAAGGAGTACTGCGGAAATATAGAGGCCAATTAGTCAGAGCTTATACCGAACGTGCCCTTATCATTCACAGACAGGGACCAGTCTCCTGTGAGGGATCAGTCAAAAGAGGTTAGTCTCCTCTCCGCAGGCTGGAAGCAGATCCTGTGCAGACACTGGGTTCAGCGTCTCGAGTCTCGTATCAATCACCTTGTTCAATTCCTGATTCAGTGGCACTAACTCATGCGCTTCTTCCGTATCTCTCTCTCCCTTCCTCTCAGATCATACACACATTCTCATCATGTCTTCTCACCTCCCTTAAGCATTGATACATCCTTCACACACAGTAGCTGAATAGGTTCTGCTGAAGCAGAAAAAAAATAAGCAATCTTCCTTTTGTCAGGTTGATTATCCAATCTTTCCTTTCGGGAACTGAAGTGTACTTGTGCCTCCCCGTTTCCACAACCGCTCTATAGTGGCTTTACTCTGCACATGGTGAAATGCGCCTTTGTCTGCTAAGTGCAACAATTTTGAGCTGGAATCAATAACACTCCAGTTGTTAGCTTTGATTTGTTCATCCCGGTGACTTCTATAATGCCATTTTTCTTTGGTGATTTAATATTGGGAGTTTATGATGAAGCTGCCTTGAGGACAAAACAAGGACACAGAGCTTTTCTGTTATGGGCCCTTTCTTTGTTAAGGAGACATCAGCATTTTATAGAATCATAGAATAATAAAATTGTGGAGTTGGAAGGGACCATGAGGGTCATCTATTCCAACCCCCTGCAATGCAGGAACCTTTTGCCCATGGTGGGGCTCAAACTCATGACTTTGAGATACATGGTCTATAGATGGTCATGGTCTTCATGCAATAGCTAAGGTTAAGACCACTCAGTGCTAAATTACCATTCCAATGTTGACCAACACAAGACCAAGAATGCCTGAATGTTAGTTATACAAAATAAATAAGATGATAATGAATAGGAATACAAATTACTATATAAAATAAATTTTCAGTTTCTAAACTATCCTTAAAGAAATAACACACACACACACACACACACATCCCACAGGCATCTGGTTGGCCACACAGAGAACAGGATGCTGAATTAAATGGACCTTTGGTCTAAACAAGTAGGGCTCTTCTTCTTGTGCACTTTTAGCCTTAATTCGTCCAATTTTGAAAGTCTGTAATAACTATATATATATATATATATATATATATATATATATATATAAATAATATGTGATTTTAAAAAGTGGGAAGGGGAAAATCCTCTCAAATGATTTGAGGGCTTTTGCATCACATGGCTCTGGAGTCCTCTGTGTTCAAGAAAGGTCATGATGAATTAGCTTCTCTTGCTGTCTTCCAGATCCTCGCCATCTCTGTGGTGTAATTATAGCTTTACTAGGGAGATGCCGACCAAATGTTAGAAATCTTTGAAATTGGCAGCAAGGCTAATCTTGCCACTTAGAGCTTAACATTCCTAAGCGCATCAGTAGGAGAGGAGGGTCAAGTCGTTGCATCAGTTCTTTTTCTTCTTCAGTAGGAGAGCCTTGGGGTTTGTTTGTTTTTTGCAGTTTCTGTGGGGACGGTGTATACTGAGGAGCAGGCCGCTTCCCGGAGAAAGATCACAGCAGAAACCCAGATGGCAAGGCGGCTGGAGTTCCAGTACCTTGGATAGCTCCATTTGCACAACTTGCTCCAACCGAAAGCTGGAGGTTGACTGACGCTTTCTTAGCCCTTCCACCCAGCTAAGCACCGCACAGCTTCTTAAAGGGCTAATCCCCTTGGCCTAAAGGCATGTGCTTCTCCTTCTACCTGTGCGTTCTTGCCTCCCATGGTCCTTGTGCTACTGGGCAGGAATTGTGCTTGACACCTCAGCCTTTGCTCCGATGGTCTTCTGGTGGTTCTCTCATTGCAAGAAGTGAAGTTACAAGGAACCAGGCAGAGGGTCTTCTTGGCAGTGGCACCCTCCCTGTGGAATGCCCTCCCATCAGATGTCAAGGAGATAAAGAACTACACAACTTTTAGAAGACATCTAAAGAGACCCCTGTATTGGGAAGTTTGAAGTTTTATTATGTCTTTATATATGCTGGAAGCCGCCCAAAGTGACTGCGGAAATCCAGTCAGATGGGTGGGGTATAACTAATAAAATTATTGTAATTATTAGATTCGGTATCAGAAAACTGATTTCAGTTCCTTAGCCAGAGATATAGCAGCCCTGGACATGACCACCTCATCGTCCTCTATCTCTGAGCCTTGGCTTTTGCTCAAGGTTGGGGCCATGGGGAGAGGTGACCCAGTTCCTTCTGTTGCCTTCTAACCCCCTTTCTGCTTTTGGATGGTACCATTTGCTAGTGATAACGTTCAAGGAGAAAGAGGTGGATGGGACAGACTTGCTCTCAGACAATAAGAACATGTTGTCTGCTCACATAATGCATGTTGCACTGAGCGAAGGCTCAATTTGCTACACTATGCAATACACACACAAGCAAGTCTGGGATAAGCTGTCACTAAAGAGTGAGAAACTGTTGTTTTCTGAAATAGCTCAATAACATTTGCATTCCTATGAAAAAGTGAATACACTTTCTCTATATAGCAATTTCATGGTTGGGGGAAAGAGTTGATTGCTGCTGAGAAATGGATAATTCATCATCTCAGTCTTGAGTAAGGTACTTAATGGCATTCAGATGAGATATACAAGGTAACCTTAATCCTGTTTTCTTTAGTACATTCCCCCCTCTTATTTGAAATACCTGAAAAGATGTACAGTATCATATTAAGAAGCTCCCAATGCATTTGCTGATACACACACACTCTACAACATTCATTGTATTTCAGAAAATAATGTCCTTTTTAAACAAAAAACAAAAATACACCGCACAGCCCTTAAATGATTTTGAATTAGATGTCTGATTTAATTATTTAGGAATCCAGAGTAATTGAGGATCTTTACGGCGCAATCCTATATTCTAGTTATGCTGCCTGGGGAGAGGGGCAGAAATAATATCACTGCTATGCCAACAGAATGGTCGTCTTATGCTATGTGTCCTCAGGAAAGCACACAAACTCACAATACTGGAGACATTCTCCCTGCACTGCAACATGCCAGATAGTGTCCCCAGTGTGGTTCACTCCAGATGATGTTGGACTATCAGCCTTGGTTCTCATGGCCAATGGACAGGGATGGTGGCAGTTAGTTCAACAATATTTGGAGGGAACCACCTTGGCTAACCAAAAGCTGAAGGCAACCCTGTATCAAGAAATTTTTTAGTGCCTAATGTTTTACAATTTTTTATGTGCTGTAAGCTGCCCATTTTAAAAAATACATTGAATTTTCCATAAGCCCCACCATCTCCATCTATGGCCACATTGTATATTGCACTTAGAACACACTTGTGAAAGAAATAAGCAGCTATCCTATCTTTAAAAGACATCTGAAGGCAGCCCTGTTCAGGGAAGTTTTTAATATTTAACGCTGTACTGTTTTTAACACTTGATTGGGAGCCGCCCAGAGTGGCTGGGGAGGCTCAGCCAGATGGGCAGGGTATAAATAAAAAATTATTATTATTATTCCTTAAAACATTTTATTTGCAGCTGTATAGCTGAGTCCTTGGACACCGAAAAAACAGCAACGTTCTTTTTTACATTTTATTTATGATTTTCAGTTTTATACATTTCAATAATTTTACAATCATTTTAACATTTCAAAACTTGACTTACTCCCTCCTCTTTCTGCGGTTCTTTAAATTTATTTTGAATATTTTCCGCATATCCCAATTAACTTTATTTGCTCATTTATTCATCTGCTTTAAATATAAACTCTTGTTAAACTTCAGGTTATTACAATAACCCCGCCAATATTCTTATATGTTTATGATTTGTTTGTAAATATTCTATATTTACCATTTCCATTCTTTTATAAAAAGTTTTATAAAAAGTTTATCTCAATTTCTTGTTTTTCCGGTAAGTTTTGCCATTTCTGCATATTCCATAAGTTTTTGTATCCATCTTTCTTTTTTTGGGACTTCTTCTTCCTTCCATGCAGTGCAGCTTCAAAAACTGAAACGTTTCTCCCAAGCTTGCCATATAAGGAAGATACCAGAGCAGAGGAAGGAGTGGGAGCTCTTTTGTGATTGACAGCCCAGAGAAACCACAGGGAGGGAAGTGGGTCTCTTTTAGTCTCTCCCCACTGCCCCCAAATAAGCCTTAAATGTGTCTAGTACAAAGCCGCCTGTATCTGTTCTTCTGAAAACTGTCGTATTTCATGCTTTGCTGCACCTTTTTGATGTGTGCTATTTTCATACAAATTGCCCGTAAAACAATGGGTGAGCTTAAGTGAATCCTTTTTAACCACTTCAGAACTGTAAACTGGCCTTGCAAGAAAAAACTACTGCAGTTATCCTTCTGAAATTTGCCAGTACAGTCGTACCTTGGGTTATAGCCGCTTCAGGTTGCGTTTTTTTGGGTTGCGGACTGCCGAAACCCAGAATTACCAGAACGGGTTACTTCCGGGTTTTGGCGGTCACGCATGCGCAGAAGCCCTAAATCACGCTTTGCGCATGTGCAGAAGTGCTGAATCGCAACCTGCGTGTGAGCAGATGCGGGTTACGAACACTGCGGGTTACGAATGCTGTGGGTTGCGAACATGTATCCCGCACGGATCATGTTCGCAACCCGAGCGTCCACTGTATTCATTCCCTCGGAAGGGGCTACTGTGCCTGCAAATTTCATCCAGTCTATAAGGGTCTTGTCCCTGACTTTTAGCCATTCCCCTGGCGCATCAGAGATGTTCTGTTGGCACATCTGTCAGGCAGTGATGTATCTTGCATTACCCTGACATAACCTCTCAGCCGCGGCACATCTCAAGACCTGGATTGCTCTGTTAATTTCCTTTCCATTAGTTTATCCTGTGCTCTCCAGCTCTAAATGTAGCGAGGGAAAGGACCAAATGGAAGAAAATTTGATTAAGGAAACGATTAACTTGTCATCAGCATAATCTCAGCAATCCTTAAATAGCGCCTTCTAATTCATGCATGTAAAGGACGTTAAGGAATATAGTGCTCTAGCAAGATGCTCACCAAGTGGGAAGAGTATTTGAAATGGGCAGCATAGCCTAGTTTGTCACTGGAGGCTCTGAATTTTCATACTTACAAATGCAAGAGGAGGCTGAGAGAGCAAGAGAGCTGGTCCACCGGTGGATGGTGTTAAAATAGCCCTTAGCTCTGCATCAAGAAAACCCTTCGTCAAGGCTGTTTCTAAAAGAAAAGATAAAATTTGACTGCTGCTATAATGATTATAGCAAAAGAAAGAAAGAAATCTAGGGGAAACTTGTTAGAATTCCTGATCTATGATTGCAGTCATAGGATTGTTGTCTTTCACATGACAGTGTATGTTTTGACTCCACAGAGTGGGATGTGATGAATACAGGATGTTTGTGTTACTGTGTTCCATGAAGTGGGACTATTGTCCTTTGTTCCTTTTCTCTTTGCTGTCTGATGCTAGAGAGAGAGGGAGCCATGTTGCAGTGCCCCGTGTGTGTTTATATGTAAATAAAGTAGATTAGCCAAAATGCTGAGTTGCTGAGGTCTGTTATGCATGATGCGCAAACTCTGCGGATCCCGAAGTATGCCAACGTCTGTTGGCATTGGTCACTGTGATGTTTGGGCTGAAGAAAGCTTATGAAGCTGAACGATTGACCAGGAGGGAGGGAACATGCCAGTCGGGCATGTCTCTCTGCCAGAGTCCTACTCAAGTGTAGGCTGAACTCCTGTGCTTTGCGAATGGCTTCGTGAAATTTGCCATCATATAGCAGTGAGTTCGGACAACCGTCAGTGATTGGAAATGATTTGTTGGCATCTGTCTTGAGAGACAATGGAGTGCGCCTCCGGGGGTGAAGTCAAACCACTGTGATACCAGCACTGAAGTGACCTCCCCAGGGCACAAGCCTGGGCAATGTGCTTGGAGGTCCTGGGCTGCCCAGTTGCCAAGACCCCCCTTTTCGCCTTGCTGATGTGGTTCAAAGAAAAGCAGAGGAATACCATTGGCACCAGCATTCCTACATGGCAGGAGTTTGGATGACTCTCTGGATCCCTTGCACCTCTACAATTCTATGGTTCTGGGACCCTGTGCTATGCAACTGGCAGAGTTCTGGGTAATTAATATCCTGCGATGTTGTTGGAGCTTCCCTGACTCACCAGTAGGACTGCTTTGTTAACCTATAAACAAGCAAACCATTAGAAATATTATTAACATGACACAGCCTTCCCTCTGTATTTCAATTAAAGTGTCCTACATATTTATTACTTGAAGACGGAACTATAAATTTGTAAGTTCATATTATAGGAAAAAAAGCAATTCATATTAACATTATGCCTTCCTTTCCAGTACTCACTGAAGGCATGCCATTCTATCTCAAATCCTGATTTTTTATTATCTTCCAGTTCTTAACCTAACACACTCTGTAATTCAGTCAGTTGTCAGACCTTCCAAGTGTCCCCATTTTACAGGGATGTCCCTGATTTAGAGAAGCCATCCCGGTTTCTGACTTGATCCCGAAGTGTCACATTTTTCCTTAGGATGCCCCAATTTTCATTTAAGAAATGTTGGAGGGTATGGAGTTATCCGACTCCTGACCTTCCTGAAGGCAATCCTATACAGTGGTACCTCGGGTTAAGAACTTAATTCGTTCTGGAGGTCTGTTCTTAACCTGAAACTGTTCTTAACCTGAGGTACCACTTTAGCTAATGGGGCCTCCCGCTGCCCCCACGCAATTTCTCTTCTCATCTTGAAGCAAAGTTCTTAACCGGAGGTACTGTTTCTGGGTTAGCGGAGTCTGTAACCTAAAGCGTCTGTAACCTGAAGCGTCTGTAACCCAAGGTACCACTGTATAGGGAAGTCCCCCCGCCTAATGTTTAATGTTTTATTATGTTTTTATATATGTTGGGAGCTGCCCAGTGTGGATGGGGCAACCCAGTAAGATGTGTGGGGTATAAATAGTAAAATTATCATTATGGAATGGGGCATCCCTATTTTCATCGGACGAAAGTTGGAGCGTATGAATTGTGTCATTTGCCAAGCTCCACTTATCCAATCACTTCTTGTTAAAGCGTTCATATTTTTCCAATTCTTTGCCATGACCGACTGGGCTGCTGCTAATAAATACGAAATCGTTACATTACTTACATTGCTTTAGGTATATTTGAATGATAAAATCTTTCATTCTGCCTTTAGTTAGTATTTGAGACTCTCTGGAGCTGGTTTTGGAGGTAGGCAGGAGGACTGAGGGAGGAGGGGGAAAGGGAAGTCCTACTGAATAAACAGAAGTTGACTTACCTAATGTTGGATCCCAGCCAAAAAGATTTAGCAGGGAAATCCTATATATGGAATTCATTTCCAGGCAAGCGGATGCTGAACTGCAGCCTTGTAGCACAATCCTATCTATGTTTACTTGGAATCAAGATCCCCAGAATTCAAAGGGGTTTACTCCCCAGTAAGAGCACATAGCATTTCAGCCTCAAAAGTATTTTACATATTCGCATGGTTGCCACCATTAAGAGATTCTGGTTTCTTCAATGTCCCTTTATAACCCCATAATAAATTAATGAACGGTATTGCTCTTTTGCATGCCAAACATCAGTTTGGTGTGCAAGAAATCATCCTATTTATGTTTCTAACCTCACAAGTTGAGGCCCAATATATTTGAGCAAGAAGCATCACTAAATCTTTTAGATTTCTGCAATATAGCCAAAGAGACTCTTTGGTATTTTCTTGTTAGCCTAAATGAAGATTTTACTTCGCATGTATGTGTGCAAATGTGAAACTAAAATGAGTGATGGGGACATTTTCAAATATAGGAACTTAGGTAAAATTATTGTTTTACTTCCTGCTCTACATGCAGATCTTTTTATGTTTCCACAAAGAGAAATATATTTATAGAAAGTTGATCAGATCTGCTGCTAAACAGATACCAAAAAATGTGATTAATTGTATTTCATAACTGTGTTATTGCATTCTTGTCTTTCTCTTCTAAACCAATTCCTATTAATTTTGTTTCTGTTTGCATACTGACATTCGCCATAATTTTCAATTATTTTTCAGAATGAATTTAATTGTTCTTCTGCTGACAACATAATATTGTCCACTATAGCAACACATCTTGTGTTTCTTAGATCCAGTCTTAGATCTTTGGATAACTTGATCTGCCATTACTTTTCCTGCAAGTGGTTATAACCTTAATGTAGAAAGCAGCACTGACACAGGACAACTTTGTCATATAACCCTAATTTTCTTTTCTAAGGTATGGTTTGAGGAACTTATTTATAGAAAAAAAAATGTATGAAAGTATGAAAAATAGGTGTACAGCGTATTTTATAGAAGGGCTTTTAAAGGGGGGGACATGAATTCAGGTTACAGGTAGATTTAGAAATATATGTAAGAGACACCCAATTCCAGGCTTGATCCTTCAGTAAATGCCCTAGGCTTGATTTCAGAGAGAAATGGGCCAACCATTTCTTGCCAATGTCATTCTGTATAATAATTTCCTGTTTCTCAGGGAATTATTAAAAAAAACATTTCACAGCTCGCCTTCAATGGAAGATGGAATCACAGCAGCTAGATCTAATCTACCACTTAAATCTTCTATTAAAAGCCTTAATCCTCCAAGTGCTTTTCCAGAGCAAGCTCCTTTGAAGTCAATTCAGAGCACTCAGGGGTTCCCATTGGCAAAAGTGCTTTGAGGTTTGAGCTGTCAAATAGCAAAGCAATCAGAAAATATGACAAGTTGCTCAAGATGACATTTGTGAAGATTTTAAACTAACTTTTGCATTAGATCAGCTCTAAAAAAAAAAAAAAAAAAAAGGCCCGAGGAGCCAGAACTGAGAAAAATATGTTGTTATAGCTACTGGCTGACCATTCCTTTTTTAAGCGAGTTGCTGGTGAACAGCCCAGAAATTAATGGCCAATGTTTCGTCCAGCGGGAGCTAATATTTGGAGGAAGAACAGTTCACAATCCCTCTATGTGTGCTTGAAGGAAGGGGGCCATCTGGGCTTAGAAGAACTGACCCCATAATTACATCCATCTCAAGCAGCAACCTTTTAATGAGGGTGAAAGAGGAGAGTGCAAAATATGGTCTGAAGCTCAGCATCAAAAAAAACGAAGATCATGGCCACTGGTCCCATCACCTCCTGGCCAATAGAAGGGGAAGAAATGGAGGCAGTGAGAGATTTTACTTTCTTGGGCTCCATGATCACTGCAGATGGTGACAGCAGCCACAAAATTAAAAGACACCTGCTTCTTGGGAGAAAAGCAATGACAAACCTAGACAGCATCTTATAAAGGACACGACTAAACAACTAAACAACAACAACAACAAGCAGCAACCTGGACTCTGAAACAGAATAGGAGGAGACTGGTAGATCTGGAAAACTAGCGCTGATCCCAGAACTCCAGCCCATGTGTTTAGCGAGGCTTGCCAAACCTCTCTGGTTTGCAAGGCTGTTTTAGACAAACCATGCTCGCACCAAACCTGACATCATATATTTATTTATTTTTCAATTTTTTAAAAATTAATTTTCCAAATTTATAACAAACATAAAAGAAAAACATTACAATATAAAACAAACAAACATTTATCCTGTTAAAATCCCAATTTTGTTATCATTGTTGGGTGACTTCCTCAAATCCCCCTAGCTGAGTTTCCATATAAGTAATTGTGGCAGTTTTCCAATACTTCTTTCAAATGAGATAAACTTAGTCAATTAACATCTTTCTTTCTTTTCATATTATCCTCTATCCATAATGTTATACAATCTGACATATTTAACTCCTAGGCCAGTTTGGTCCTTACAAATAATTCTACTTATATTATCTTAGCATATTTAACTAAATAATCCTTAAATTTCTTTCATTCTTCTTGGTGCACCTCCTCTTTCTGTACGCGGATTCTTCCAGTCAGGTCGGTGACACCTGCCTTCATATAAGACATCAGGTATGGGTCAGGTAAAGAGATGGCTGGGCTACAGGGACTTGGCAGTGCTATGCAAAAATGGCTCACCTGACGGGTGGCCCTGTTCACCTTTCCAATTTGGCCCATGGGAGTCAGGGAGATGAGGATCCAGCCTGCCAGCTGCATCCAGTTCCCCACTCCTCCCATAAATCGTTCATGGAAAATGGGGAGCGATTCTCAGCTCAGTTCAGAATGTAACATTCAATAAGGAGTAAATCCCATTGAAAGAGGGACTTTACCCTGAGTGACATTGTGTAGGGTTTCACTGTGTTACTTTCTACTGGGACTGTTAGGAGATCGTGCTACTAAAGATAGTTAATGCATCCAGTAAAAACATGGTATTTCTTTTAAAAATGAAAATGTTTCTGTTAATTTTGGTATTGGTGTGCTGCCCTTTGGGGCTCTATCACCCTCTCGAGGAAGTTCATGTCACAAAACAAATTAACAGCGTGAAGTGCATATTTCATAATAACAAAGCAATTCAATCTTCAAAACAAGAGAGCAGCAAAATCACAAAATATAACAAAAATAACAGCAGCAATTACATAATTCTTAAAAGTCTTGATTTCCTATGCAACGTGCATGGAAAACCAAGGCTGCCCCTAAAGCACTTTGCACCATGTTGTCTGTGAACTCTTTGAAGGAAATGCCATTGCATGTGTCTTGTATATCTCTCAATGGTAATTAAAAATACCTAGCAGATCACATTTACAGGTAATGTCAGAGCTGAACACCTATATTATATATTTCCCTTATTGTTAAAGAATAGTCTGAAAATAAAGGGAGTACTTACTGATGAGGCTTCATTATGACAAATAGCTTAGTTCATCTAGCTCTCATAATTATCGATTACACTTCCGTTATTATTATATCTTTATTTACATTCACTCAGTGCTTTTCAGAAGATGCTTCAAAGCATCTTCCAAATCTATAAAATACAAAACAGCTTAGCAATCATTTAAAAACAAGATTCCCTGGGGATAGTATTTCGCAAATGGGGACACACCATTGCAAATGCTGTCAATGTGAGCCATGTTAAAAGAAATAGTATCATAGGGCACCAGATTTCATTTTGTTTATTTGATGGTTTCATTATATACAGTGGTACCTCAGGTTAAGTTCTTAATTCACTCCGGAGGTCTGTTCTTAACCTGAAACTGTTCTTAACCTGAAGCACCACTTTAGCTAATGGGGCTTCCCGCTGCCGCCGCGCCGCCGGAGCACGATTTCTGTTCTCATCCTGAAGCAAAGTTCTTAACCTGAGGTACTATTTCTGGGTTAGCGGAGTCTGTAACCTGAAGCGTCTGTAACCTGAAGGATATGTAACCCGAGGTACTACTGTATATTCAAAAATTAGACATCCCATACTCAAAGATGAATCTGCTTTAGGACAGAACTGTGGAGGTGGAATGGAAAGATTTAATGACTTTCGGAGAGATGCTAATAGAGAGTTGCTGACAGAAAAGGTTCTTTCTTCTTACAACAAGTGAGATGATCAGTGCTGATTTCAAGAGGGCACTGAGGGATAGCACTTTAGAGCAAATTAAACCAGAGCAAAATAATTTTGCATTGTGGAGTCACCCAGTAGCATAATGCAGCTATCATTGTATTTCTTACACTGTTTTCCAACACTAGGAAAGATGAGGGATGACAATGGTACCAGGCCACATTTAGCGAAATGAATCATTCATCCGGATGAATGGTCCATTTGTGGTTCCATGTAACTTCCAACAGTTCCATCATGCTACGTTTTTCAGGTGGAAGACTGTAACAACAAAGACGTAATGACATTACTAGAAGCTTCTTCCATTACTGAGAGTTTCGCACCATTGGATAAACCTATTTTTCAGGTGTGGAAGTTTTTGTTCTAGTCTACTTGTAACCCTTCTCTCTCATTCAGACTTGGAGTTTATTGTGTTAGTTTCAATGGCTTTAGTGCAAACGTTTCTGTCCCAATTTCTATTGTACCTTTTGCACTGCAGTACCTGTTCCATCATGGAATTGTAGCTTTTTGATCAACTGTGTGTCAGGATACCGCCCCAAATTTCTTCACATGAGTGGCCACGGTTTGATAACGAAAACATCAGGAAAATTACAATGCAAAACCCTCACTGATTTACAAGTCAACAGAGTTGAAAATTGATTTTTTTTCAGGACACAATATGGAAATGAGTGCTAAACTTCCACTAGATTCCACTAGACTTCCAGAACTGGCTTGTATGTCATGTGAAAGATCACAGAAAACACAGAAATTAACAGGAAAGAAATGTCAGGAAGGCAGAATAAAGAGCTGTCCTGTTTTTTGTGTGCTAAATGCAAACCAGAGCCATGGGGAATTCCCAGGCAAACCTGTCTATGGCCGCCCAGCCTTTCCTTTCCATTGTCATATTGCAGAATTTTTCCAGTGTTTACTTGTCCTTTCCTATATGATTGGCAGCTATATTCCTTGTACGAGATTTTGCAATGCAGGTCACACTCTCCTGTCGATGTGACAGAAAGACTGCAGGAGACGGTTTGTGCAGGTCTCGAACCTGCCTAGAAAGAGAGAAATGGGAGTCTGGTGGCCAGCCTAGACGATCCATTAGACGTGTGTCTGCTGTTAATGTCAATGCTTTTCCCTTTAAAAAATAGCAGCTCTAAGTGGGATCAGGATTGACCTTTGTGCCCAGGTGCTGCAGCTCTGATGAAAATTGCATGGGTGTGTACACGAAGGATGGGCAAGTCTGCCATTTTTTATATCTCTCTGTTTCACTCTCTTTCCCCCTAGTCTTAAATTCAGTTCTCTACTCTCTATATGGAGTGAAATACAATTACCTGCTATGCTTTGTTGTATCTCATATTTTCACAGTTCGTAAAGACTTATGAAAACTTCTCAGATTGCTTACAATTTCTGTAGTGAACGTTTTATCAGGCTGATAATGTATTTTTCTTAACATTTATTTATTGGTTTTTTTAACAACAAAATATAAAGATGCCATGATATATTATCAAACCATATTTGTATTCAGCAGAAGACGATGGTGGGTTTTGGGAGGGAGGCTGGCACTGGCATGCATGCAAGCTCCCCTCTCGGGAAAAATAGCAGCTTTGAAGGAGGTGGTTTTCAACAGGAACCCCATGCATAGGGGCTTGCGTCCCCAAACCATGTCAGAAAATGAACGGCAACAGATCAAAATAGCAAAAATGTGCAGAACAAGTTCAAATATCTGCTGGACATGTAAAGTAACTAAAGAATTCTGGGAGATGATATATAATGACATGAAAAAAATGTTCGAAATAACTTTTGTTGAAAAACCAGAAGCTTTTTTACTAGGAATTATAGGTACCGAGATACCAAAGGAACAGAAAATATTGTTCATGTATGTGACAGCAGCCTCACAGATGCTACTAGCCCAGAAATGGAAGGAAGAAACTACCCCAGCCAGAGAAGATTGGCAAACCAAGTTGATGGACTATGCCAAAATGGCAAAATTAACTGGGAAGCTCAGAAATCAAGAAGACAAGAATAAGTTAATAAGGAATGGGGAAAGTTTATAATTTACTTACGAGACAACTGTAAGCAGGTTAAATCATTAGAAGGATTTTGACCACACTTGTAAAGTAATGGAAAGTATGGATAATATAGAAGGATTAAAAAATTGGATAAGTATTGATATGCAGTTGTAAATAATAACATTAGGACCCATGGAAGGGATGGAGGGAAGTCAGGAAATTCAGGGTAAATCTCGATATTTGGATTTGGAACTGTTTTTTGTTGTTTTATGTTTATATATATATATTTAATCAAATAAAAAAAATTATACCAAAAAAAGAGAAGCATAATCTGAGATGACAGGAGTTTGAGAGGCTACCACTCATTCCAGTATGGTCTGGCACAGTATGGCACTCTCGTATTCCCATTCTTGCAAGAAGGCTCCGAGAAGGGCTGTAGCTCAATGGTGGAGCAGCTGCTTTAGATGCACAAGGTCCCAGGTGCAATCCCGGGCATCTCCAGTAAGTCCTGTGGGAGAGACTCCTTGCTTGAATCCTGGAGGGCCCCTGCCGATCAGTGCAGAGATAAACCTGAGTTAGAAGGACCTGGGCAGTGCTGAGCCACAAGACTCCCATAAAAAGGCCCAGATTTGTGTGTGTGTGTGTGTGTGTGTGTGTGTTTCAAGAGCACATTGTTGCTTTGGAGGTCCTGGTACTGCTTTAATCAGAGCCAGTGTGGCGTAGTGGTTAAGAGCGGTGGACTCATAATCTGGTGAACCGGGTTCGCTTCCCTGCTCCTCCACATGCAGCTGCTGGGTGACCTTGGGCCAGTCACACTTCTTGAAGTCTCTCAGCCCCACTCACCTCACAGAGTGTTTGTTGTGGGGGAGGAAGGGAAAGGAGAATGTTAGCCACTGTGAGACTCCTTCGGGTAGTGATAAAGCGGGATATCAAATCCAAACTCTTCTTCTTATTATTATTATTATTTACTTGTTTGCTTCTCCCTTCCTAAGCCCCGGTCTTACTCACTTTAGTGACTAAAGGGCTGTAGAAACCCTGCATTCGTAGGTCTCTTCCTGCAGCATTCCAACAAAATGCCATCGTTTCAGGCCGAAAGAATTCGCCGCTTCTATTACTCCCAGGGTTCTGGCCAGATGAATTTCATTTTCGCTTTGCATTATATCACTGCTCAACCTGTGTAACAATTAAACAAAATCCACCACACCCCCTTCAGCAGGGTGGCGTGTGGTGAAATTTTCCGTAGGGCAACAGTAAGGGCCAGAGGCACCAGCTTGCAAGGGCGATGGGGGTGGGTGGGTGGGACATTGTGATGTCAAGTGCAGGAGCATCACACCTCCCTCCCTAAGCTGGGCAGAAGCTTCCAGGGCTTTGGCAAGGAGGTACCAGGGGTCTGACAGAAGGCTGAAGCCCTGCTGCCTCCTTCACAAAGCTGGGCGGGCTTTGGGAAAGTGGTGAGAGGACTCTTGGACCCTTTAGGGAACCAGCTGTGAGAGAGTGGACTGAGGAGGAATGGTGGGGATGGTGTAGAATAGGAGATGGGCCTTTACTTGGAACAACGTCATTATCTAAAGGAGACCACATTCCTTCATATCTCTCTCTCTCTCTCTCTCTCTCTCTGAATATTGAATAAACTACTTGGTAAGAACTCTTCTTGTTTATCTGCTTCTTGGCTACCACCGTGGGAGGGATAGGATTCCCTGAAGCCTAACACCAGCCTAGTCCACTGAACACACACCTCTACCCGCTGATACCCTTCAGATGATGATGAACTTCAGCTCCTGTCAACCTGAGCCATCATGGCCAATGGCCTGGGAAGTTGGAGTTGGAGTCTCAACATCTGAAGGACTTCACATTGACTACCCCTCCCTGCCTTATAGCAACCTTCATGTAACAAGAGATGCCTTCATGTATATTCTTCTTATCTTACCTATGTCTCTGTCTTTCCTTCTCTCTCTCTCTCTCTCTCTCTCTCTCTCTCACACACACACACACACACACACTTTCTGTCAAAATATAAATTATAAGCTCCCCAGGACAGTGACTTGTCTGCTTATTTATGGTACTGTTCATCATTGTTTGTATAGAACCATCCAGGCACACTTTGTGTAACAGATATATTCCCCCCCACACAAACACACCACTGGTCTTTTCTTGCAAGGAAACTGTCATTTGCCCCAAGAGCTTCCTCTCGCTGGGAAAAATGTTGTGCACAAGTCAATATCTGCTTAGTGCACAGTCGAACACTTTTAATAATCAGCTCTTAGACCCCTGTGGAATCCCACCTATATGTTTTCCTTTGTGTTTAGTCCCACCTGCCAGGTAAAAGAAGGATAAAAATGCTAGATTTAGCAGGAATCTTATGTTCTGGTAGGTAGCCCACTATAGGTAGCATACGAAAAGGAACCCAATTTGCCTTTTATGGATGCTGGCAGATTGAGTTTACAATACCTTATTTGCATATTCATTCTTCAGTAGTGTGGAAAATAGCACACGGTTTCTTGGGTAGCTGCTGATGCTCTGAACCATTTTAAAACGTGGAGCTATAAAAAGCTGCTGCTGAATCTGTGCTCCCACCCGGGTTCCTGGTAGCAGGTTTCTATCTAAGGCAAGGCGCACATGGATTGGTGTTCTGTTTTAGCTGCTAGCAGCTTGCGAACTCAATGGATTGTAAGGGGGAGGGAGGGAGAGAGAAGGAACAAACCCAAATTTGTGTTGTACTGTTAGATGTTTTGCCAGAAGACTTACTGGAAAGAGATGTTACTTTAAAAAAAAGAGGGGGGGAAGGCTTTGTTAAAACTGGGGATTCATCTGTGACAATGAGTTCTGCTTCATGAAATGTCTCTATTGTGAATCCAAATGCCTTCAGATACGTTGCTAACAGCGAGGAGGCAGAACAGCACTTGGTCACGAATAGTAAATACCAGCTAGCATAGACAACAATGAACTAGGTGGGCCGGTGGTCTGACTCATGCCAAGTCCTAAATACATTTAAAAAGTCATTATAGAATCATAGAATTGTAGGCTTGGAAGGGACCAGAAGGCTCATCTGACCCAACCCCTGCAATGCAGCAGGTGGGCCCTAAGTCTTTTGGGGATGTGTTCTTGAGGGAGAAGACCTGACTCCATGGCTCAGAATATAGCAAATCCCTGCTTAGCAATTAGTCTTGCTACTGGGAGTCTTTGAGATGAGGATACAGGGCAATGGGCCAAGGAGCCCTTCCATCATCCCAATAGGTATCTATAGGACTTTCTTATTTCCCTTCAGGAGTCTATTGTGCAGTTTTTGCTTGTACCTTTGTACTCTCTCAAAATTGCCCCCAGTCACACTCCTGGTGCCACAGATGCTGCTTCCTTTATACAGTGGTACCTCGGGTTACAGATGCTTCAGGTTACAGATGCTTCAGGTTACAGACTCCGCTAACCCAGAAATAGTACCTCGGGTTAAGAACTTTGCTTCAGGATGAGAAGAGAAATCATGCAGTGGCGGCGTGGCGGCAGCGGGAGGCCCCACTAGCTAAAGTGGTACCTCAGGTTAAGAACAGTTTTAGGTTAAGAACGGACCTCCAGAATGAATTAAGTTCTTAACCCGAGGTACCACTGTGTCTAGCTTTCATTTCTGCAGCTTACAATTCAGGCGCTAGTTGGATCTTTCCGCAGGATGAATTTGGCCCAGAACTGGTTATGGACTCTATTGAGCAAACTGTTGAATATATACTAAATTAGACTAGACATCAGTTGTCAGTTGATGCAGATTGTGTGATGATGATATATTTCTTTATACCCCACATTTTCCTCTGGCAGGAGGAGGCGTACAAGACGCTATCTAACCACCTTAGGAACTCCACTCTGGATTTGTGTAGAATTTATTCCTTAGCCTTTTCTTCTCCTGAAGATATCCTGCAAGGCAGCAGAGGTTCAGGTCAGAGTTTTCCTTCTCCTTGATGGGCTACAGTGGTGCCTCGCAAGACGAAATTAATTCGTTCTGCGAGTTTTTTCATCTAGCGAATTTTTCGTCTTGCGAAGCACGAAATCCCATAGGAATGCATTGAAATTCAATTAATGCGTTTCTGTGGTCAAAAAAAGTCCAAACAAAGCCAAATTTGGTACAACAAGAGTTTATTAAGTGCTCTTTAAAGTCATACATACTGTAAAGAGCATTTCAAAAATTGAAGGAACAATAAATTAAGTTTCTAAACATGGCAGAAAAACATTTAAAAATCAACAAAGTGTACAGTACATTTTCTAAGACTCTGGGGGACCACTCGAAGAAGGTTCCTCTTCCACTCTTTGCTTCTTGCTGAAGAACCTGTCCATGGTCTGCCACTTCATCCGCCTTTTCAGCACCTCCCTGAAAGGCGACATGACCCTCATATCAAAAGTGTTCGCAAGGTCACGTGTCAGGTCCTTGTCAGGGTGGTGCCGCTGTGCAAAAGCCTGCACATCCTTCCACTTCAGGCAAATGTCCCTCAGTTCTTTGGAGGACAGCCGTTCCTCAGTTGCTTCCTCCTCTTCCAGTGAGGCCTGCTCCTGCGCAGCCTCTGCCTGCAGTTCGACCAGCTCCTGGGTGGTCAGCTCGTGGTCGTGCTCCTCCACCAGCTCGTTGACGTCCTCCTCTGTGACCTCCAGGCCCATGGTCCTCCCCAAGGCAACAATGTCCTGCACCACTGTTGACTCTGGTGCATCAGAGTCACTTGGTGCCACACAGTCCGGCCACAGGCTGCGCCAAGCGCAATTCAAATTTCTCTGGCTGATCCCGTTCCAGGCCGTGGTGATCATCTTCAAGCAGGTGACGATGTCGAAGTGGTCCTTCCAGAATTCCCGCAGGGTGATGGTGGTGCAATCAGTCACCTCGAAGCATCACCTGAAAAGCTCCTTGGTGTAGAGTTTTTTGAAACTGGCGATGACCTGCTGATCCATCGGCTGGAGCAGTGGCGTGGTGTTAGGCGGCAGGAACATGATGCTGATGAAGCTGAACTCCTCCAACAAGTCCTCCTCAAGGCCTTTAGGATGAGCAGGAGCATTGTCCATCAGAAGCAAAGCCTTCAGCGGCAGGTCGTTGTTCAGCAGGTACTGTTTGACAGCAGGGCCAAAAGCAAGATTGACCCAGTCCACAAACAGCACACGTGTGACCCAAGCCTTACTGTTGGATCGCCACATGACACTCAGCTGCTCCTTGTCGACCTTGTGTTTCTTGAAGGCCCGGGGGTTCTCCGAGTGGTACACCAGCAGGGGCTTGATCTTCAGGTCGCCGCTTGCATTAGCACAGAAGAGCAGGGTCAGACGGTCCTTCATGGGCTTGTGGCCAGGCAACTTGGCCTCCTCCTGTGTGATGAAAGTCCTTTTGGGCATCCTCTTCCAAAACAGTTCGGTCTCATCGCAGTTGAAGACCTGCTGTGGAACGTAGCCCTCCGTCTTCACAACCTCCAGGAACTCCGCCGCAAAGTCTTCAGCCGCAGGAACATCAGAACTGGCAGCCTCTCCATGCCTGACCACGCTGTGGATTCCAGATCTTGTCTTGAACCCGTCAAACCAGCCTCTGCTTGCCTTGAAGACTTCTGGCTCACCTGAGGTTCCTGGCTGTTCCCGGACGAGGTCTGCGTGCAAGGCCTTGGCCTTCTCACAAATGACGGCCTCAGTCACTGTGTCCCCTGCACACTGCTTCTCTTCTAACCAGATGAGCAGCAACTTCTCCACCTCCTCCAGAACAGCTGGGCAGTTCTTCACGATCCTGGTGACTCCCTTGGCTGCATCAGTCGCAAGGATCTTCTCCCTCATCTTCAGGATGGTCCCGATGGTCGATGGATTCCTCCCGTACTCCCTGGCGAGGTCTGTCACACGCATTCCACCGTCGTGCTTCCGGATGATCTCCTTCTTCATTTCCAGCGTAACCTTCTCCTTCTTCCTCTCGCCGGCCTCTGCAGCAGCAGTCTTCTTGGGTCCCATGGCAGCACAGCTCCTACATTCGCAACCCCCCCCAAAAAAATCAGTGCTTCACATCCAAAAAATTCAAAAGCACCCAGCCACCCCCCACACAGAAATTCAAACCCAAAACCAAGTCCTTGAATTCCAAACACCCCAACCCAAAATCCAAAAACCCCCAAAAAAGTTTTAAAAGTTTAACTTACCAAATGGCTGCAAAAGAAGTTTTGGAAAAGCTTCAAAAATCACCAAAGTCTTCAAAAACCTCAAAAAAGGCTACCACACCGCGTGCTATGAGTTGCTCCTCGAAGTCAAGTCGCAACTGCACCTCTTCAAGCAATGCACCCTGGGTATTAACAATTTTACGAAAAAGGAAACAAACTTGCAAGACGTTTTCGTCTTGCAAAGCAAGCCCATAGGGAAATTCGTCTTGCGAAGCACCTCAAAAAACAAAAAACTCTTTCGTCTAGCGAGTTTTTCGTCTTACGAGGCATTAGTCTTGCGGGGCACCACTGTACCTTCCCAGGTTGACAAGCCCCATCTGCCCCTCACTTCCATCTGCAACACCACCTTCTTGACCGTTGGACCAGAGCCTGTCTTCGCATGCAGGGGAAGTCCCTAACCTACTAAAGTGAACTTCCACAGTCCATGCCTCAGTATAAATAAGACTTCTTCTTCATGTATGTTATTACTTGTAATTATTATCAATTGGAATTTCTAGTCACTTGTCACCTAAGAAGGTTTCCAATAGGGTTGCCCCACCCCTGGAATTTCCTGGACATAGCCAGTATTCAGTCTGGGCGGAAATCGCTGAAATGTGCAGGAAAATCCAGATAGCCCATGTTAATTTTGGTGATTTTCATTAAAAATAGCTCAAAAGCTCTTTTTTGTGTGGATGGCGACTAAAAAAAGCTCAGCAACTTTGCCCAAAAAAACAGCAACTTTTGTGGCCGGATTTACACTTTTTGAACTATGGCAACCCCAGTTTCCAAGCAGCTCACATTTAAAAACAGATATATATCATAAAAAGGTCCCCATAGTTAAAGCTATGGTTTTCCCAGTAGTGATGTATGGAAGTGAGAGCTGGACCATCAAGAAGGCTGACTGCCGAAGAATTGATGCTTTTGAATTATGGTGCTGGAGGAGACTCTTGAGAGTCCCATGGACAGCAAGAAGATAAAACCTATCCATTCTTAAGGAAATCAGCCCTGAGTGCTCACTGGAAGGACAGATCGTGAAGCTGAGGCTCCAATACTTTGGCCACCTCATGAGAAGAGAAGACTCCCTGGAAAAGACCCTGATGTTGGGAAAGATGGAGGGCACAAGGAGAAGGGGACGACAGAGGACGAGATGGTTGGATAGTGTTCTTGAAGCTACCAGCATGAGTTTGACCAAACTGCGGGAGGCAGTGGAAGACAGGAGTGCCTGGTGTGCTCTGGTCCATGGGGTCACGAAGAGTCGGACACGACTAAACAACAACAACAACATATATCATAAAAAAGAAAAGAATAAAAGTTATATATATTAACATACTTTTTTTTAAATCATTCAACCCCTCATCTCCCATACAGGATGTTTACACAGCAAGCTTCCAAGTGTACTAAGCACTTTGCATATATTCTCCCTAGCATTCCTTACAATCGCACTGTAAAGTAGGGCAGGCCATATGGCAGATGGTGAGCTGAGGCTGAGAGAGAGAATATGGCTTGCTTAAGGCCACCTACTGTAGTAAATTCAGGGCAGGAGCAAAATTCAACCAAAGGCCTCTTAACTTGCAAGAACATATGGCGATTTATACTTTGCCCCCACGGGCACATAGAGCTGGTCGAGGGGAGCAATTTTCTCGGAGAACACGGGTGGGGTGTGTGTGTGGCTTGAACCTTCCTTCGCCCTCAGTGAAAGATTGGCAAATTAAATTTTGTGAATACATAAATCTGGCAAGACGTACAGCTGACATAAGGGGACAATTGGACCAGAAATTATTAAAAGAATGGGGTTGTGCTAAAGAGTATATGAAAAAACATTGTTCTGGAGTAAGTATATTGGTATGTAATGAATGATGCTTTACAGGGTTAAAGAAAAAGAAAAATGGTGTAAAAAAAAAAAGTACAAAGGTGGAAGTAATCTAATTAGACACAACAATACAGTAAGAGTAAATTTTTTGAGGTCTTAGAACAAAGGAAGGAAGTCAATTTGTGTTGATGTACGTAATTATATGGTTTTTTTCTGTAGATGTGTGCTTTTTCGTTTTTGTTTAGTTTTGTTTTGTTTCCTTTGTTTTTTCCCCCCTTTTCTTTTCTGTTTTTTTTTTTTTTGTATGTTCCGGTTTTTTTTGTTTGTATAGTATTATTTTGGATTCAATGTTTGTAATTTTTGTTATGATTCTGCATTGAAAATAAAAAAATTCAAAAAAAAAAAGAACCTTCCTGCGCCCACCACTTTAGTCCAATAGGATTTGAGGCACCAGCAACTGCTACCAAATGCTTCAGAAGTGGAAGATCTGATTTCCTGCTGTTGCATCTAATTTGACCCTCAGCCTCATTTCACCTGTATTTCACATCTGCTCACTTCATTAAACTGAACCCAAGCCTGTGGCTGTAATTTCCCCTTAAGGGCAAATTTAGACGCAACACTTTTTAATATTATTTATTGCACATGATCAGTGTGGCAGTTTCACTGAGGTTCTGAATCAATCCTATGCAACTATGGCAAATGTCTTTGGGCCCCTCCAGACTGGTGTTTTGTTGTGGGCGTCTTCAGATATATTTTCTTTACACACTAGCAGTGGGTTTATTCTGATTTAGTTTGTCCTGTGGTGATTCCCCAATGCTAACACATGATTGCTGTCTTGGCGGGGGGGGAGCTATAGCACAATGGAAGCGGGGCAAAAATCAGGACATTTGCGGTATGAAAAGTTAAGAGATTTCAGTGGGACATTATTGCATATGCACAGACTGTGTGGCAGCCCCAAAACCTTTGCAGGAATGAACAGTATTGAAAGTGGGGTCACATGTGACCACCCCAATAGAATCAGGAGCACAAATGGTCATGCATGCACAATGAAAAGGATGGCTGGCTCTTAATATCATGTCCACACACATCCTTGCAAAATTATAGTCTTTTTATACATACAGTGGTACCTCGGGTTATGAGCATAATTCGTTCTGGAGGTCCGTTCTTAACCCAAAACCGTTCTTAACCTGAAGCACACTTTAGTTAAGGTGGCCTTCCACTGCCGTCGTGCCGCCAGTGTGCGATTTCCGTTCTCATCATGCGAAGTTTGCAAACCAGAGCAACTATTTCCAGGTTAGCGGAGTTTGTAACCCAAAGCGTTTGTAACCCAAGGTACCACTGCACAGATATGAATCAATGCCACCTCATTTCCCCCATCTACTGAAAACTATTTATACACAAAGGTTATGCAAACTGAAGTTCAGTGCCATCATAGTAGTATTACAATATAGCACACCATTTGGGCCCGTCCTTCCTTGTATATTTTCCTTGAACCTGCCGATATTTCTTGTTTTATGTAGGTGGCTGAGTGGGTGTGTAAAAGACAAAATATCTTTTTTAAGTTTTCTCAAGGCTCGCTTATCACTTTGACAATATTTCAATACTTCCAGAAAGCTCAGAAAGACAGAAATTAATGTATCCATTTTAGCTATCTTTCTAAAACTGCAATCATCCTTATCTTCGGTGCATGGGGGGAGTGTGGAGAGGCCCGCCAATGCGGAAGTTGGAGGACCCAGTTCCAAGGTGACTTTCAACACCGTTTTTTTACAAAGCGGCCTCAGGAACTCAAAAAGGCGGAACCATTTAATTGCAGGAAATGTCACCCACACATTTGTGGTGTGAATTCATATTCAAAGTCCTCTTTAGATCGGCAAATGGGAAGCTTTAGGCCAGCCTGGAGGGAGAGGATGGGAAAGCTGAGATGGGGAATGATGGGGAAAGGGGTGGGAGAGAGAAAGCCCTTCACAAGCGATCCGTTCAGACCTCTAGCAACAGTGATCTACTGTTCTTCTGACAACTGTCTGGGTAGGACAGATGAAGGGAGATGGGGCATTAAAGTGTTAGGAAGAGAGAAAAGGGGTGAGAATGGGAGAGGAAGAGAATGTGACCCTATCAATATTCATTCATTCATCCTGATGTCATTCGTAGGATTTCTGACCTGCCCTTCACCGTAGGGTCCTAAGGAGCCTTAAAGGTAAAGGGAACCCTGACCATTAGGTCCAGTCGTGGCCGACTCTGGGGTTGTGGCGCTCATCTGGCTTTATTGACTGAGGGAGCCGGCGTACAGCTTCCGGGTCATGTGGCCAGCATGACTAAGCTGCTTCTGGCGAACCAGAGCAGCGCACGGAAACGCCGTTTACCTTCCCGCCGGAGCGGTACCTATTTATCTACTTGCACTTTGATGTGCTTTCGAACTGCTAGGTTGGCAGGAGCAGGGACCGAACAACGGGAGCTCACCCCGTCGCGGGGATTCGAACCGCTGACCTTCTGATCAGCAAGTCCTAGGCTCTGTGGTTTAACCCACAGTGCCACCCATGTCCCCTTTAATGAGCCTTACAACAATGTAAAATACCGCATTGGCCCAAATATAAACTGTGCCGCAAATAAACCACACCTTTAAATTTCGGCGGCTTGGAGGAGGCTTGGGAGCTGTGGATGGGATGGGAGCCATTGTCCCGCACTCCCGGGCTGCTTCCGGGGGGGGGGGGGAGCTGCACTGCTTTGCTGGAGGCGTAAGGTCGCAAATAGAAGCCGCACTTTAACTTTTCACGATCAGAATTCGGGGGGGGGGGAGTGTGGCTTATATTTGGGCCAATGCGGCAAATACCATATTAAAATCAATTTTGGCTTTGGCCAGTGAGGCCCCTCCTCTTTTTGCAGCACCGAGTTTCTCGGTTTATCCACTATTTTAAGTTCCCACAATGCACCCCGATGTCATGTCGCTCTGAGGCATCGAGGGAACTTAAAATGGCAGCTGGACACAGCTGTCCAGAGCTGATCAGAACAAGATACAGGCTTGGTATCGATGGTGGGCCCTGCCTGGACCCTGAGTCTTTGGCAGTTGCCCCTGAATGCCAGGTGCTATCGCTGGCCCTGCTATCTCCAGTAGTTTCAAGAAAATCTTGGTTTCTGGGAAGGGCTAGGAGGGGGTAATGGCACTCTCTGCCTAAATTCTTCATTAGTTCTTTCCAGTGCTTGGATTAAAGTATCCTTTGTGAGGGCTTTGGGAAAAGTAGATGGGTAGGAAAGGGTTCAAGGCCTGTCGGGCTTAGCATCCTCTGTTCTCTTCCTAACGAGGAAAGAGGAGACAGTTGCAGCTCTCTCTCCTTGCAAGATGTCTTCCACTGTTTGCGCAGGCAGATCCTGCTCTCGCTTTGACCAGGCAAAGGCAGCAGCTGCCGAAGCAAGGCACAAAAACGGCTTCTTCAAAAGGCAATAGCAGCCTTGAAAGCTGGCTGGATTGACGTGGAACTGTGGCAGCCGTTCCCCCTCATCCCTCTGAAAGCCAAACTTCACATCGTGCTTCCATGTCCGCCCCTTCAGCACTTCAGAGGCTCCCTGTCATCGGGTAAAGAAGGTTGGGGGCAAGGGGGCAGCTGCACAGCAGGGGGAAGGCCTCAATGCAAGGTACTTGGGCAAGGCATGGGCCCCCTCCTCTTCCTCTCATTCACAAGGCCCTCTCTCGGGGGTCCAGTCTGCACCTCCCAGAGGACAAAGCACACAGCACTTACTGCTGCTGCTGCTGCAGACCCTCCAGGTGTCCCGATTTCCCAGGGACAGTCCCAGATTTACAGAAGCCATCCTGGTTTCTGATTTGATCCAGGAATGTCCCGCTTTCCCGTTTTTTCCTCCCCTCCACATCTTAGAGGACAATTATAATTATAGGGGAGAGGCAAGGCCTCTTTCCACCTCCTTGCCCCACCCTCTGGCCCTAGGAGTCCTCCTAAGGGAGCTGGTCCTGAAGGAAGAAGTGTGAGGGGAGAAACTTCGTCAGGTAAGGCCTCCTTCTTTCCCCCCTTGCTCCACCCTCTAGTCTCGGCTTCTCAGTTTGTATTGCATTATTTTATGTTATGTACTGTTGCTTGCTATTGTTTTATTGATTATAGTTTAGAAATTATTTATTGTAACTGTTGAGTGGGTTTCTGTTTAATTTTTTATGTTTATATTATTATTATTTTATACTACAGTGGTACCTCAGGTTAAGTACTTAATGCGTTCCGGTGGTCCGTTCTTAACCTGAAACTGTTCTTAACCTGAAGCACCACTTTAGCTAATGGGGCCTCCTGCTGCCGCCGTGCCGCCAGAGCACGATATCTGTTCTCATCCTGAAGCAAAGTTCTTAACCCGAGGTAATATTTCTGGGTTAGCGGAGTCTATAACCTGAAGCGTATGTAACCTGAAGCGTATGTAACCCGAGGTACCACTGTATTCTAATTGTTGAATGTTACTTTTTTGATGTAGGCTGCTTATTTTAAAGTTGTTTTATTGTCACATTTTTGTATTGCATCAGATTGTTATAAGATGTACATTTTTTGTTTCTTCAGCTTGTAAACCACCTTGAGTATTGTAAGATAGAAAGACGGGGTACAAATTAAAAATGATTGATTGATTGATTGATTGATAAGCGGTGTGTGTGTTTGTGCGTAGATGCAAAAAAAGGAGTTCTGTTTATACTGAAAATAAAACACCTACACCAAATGAAGGAAAGGGTGACGCTGGCATACAAAGCCCTTCCTATAATTTTGAAGGGAAAGGGAACCAATCCACATTAAATTCTTTAATTGCAATGCTTCAATAGCCAGCCGGTTGTTGTTTTTTCTTTTTTTTACTGTGTGGAGTGTTTATTCCTTCATTCTAAATTGAACTTTACATTGCCTACTCAGAAGTTAGTCCTATTGTATTCAATGGAGCTTACTCCCAGGTAACTGGGTAAAGACTGTGTGCAGCCTTACACTGCAATCCAAAGCATTTTTACTCTGAACAAAGTCCCACTGAGTTCAGTAAGATTTACTCCATGGTATGTTCCCTGACAGGGACTCAGGGCAGCTTACAGCTAAAATCTTGTTTCATTCCCTTTATCTGTTGAAAGTGTGGTACACAATCCCTTCCCTCACACATTTTTTCTTTACAACAATCCTGTGAGGTAGGTTCGGCGGAGAGGTTATAATTGGTTCACGGTGACCTATGTACGTTGACATATGACACCTATGTGTGGGGCCAGATCAAACGCGGGAGAAGCTTCCTGATGTAGAAAAGGACGTTCCGATTTTCATTGGAGAAATGTTGGAGGGTTTGTTGCTGCGTCTCACTTGTTTGCTCTGAAGAGGCAGGTGAACAGCGAGCAAGAGGGAGGAGGAGCCGGAGCAGGGCCAAGAGGCTCCAGGGGGTTGCAGTGGGCCCTTGGCTGAGGCTTTGGTATATGGTTACCAGATTTTTTTCAATGAATCCGGGGACACTCCCCCCCCCAGCTGAATAGCAACAGGGAGTCAGTAGTGGGGATGGTGAAGCAAAAGATCCTGGGCCGCTGGGCCGAAGCACACATGCATATTGTATAAAGGTGCAAAGCCCTTCTTTCGCACATTGTGAAACATAAATGCGCAATTTTTTAAAAACTGGGCAACGGCTGCCCGCCGCAACTCCTGAGCCTCCCCTGATCAGTCAAAACAAAGGGAGAAGGGGGCAGGAGATCTGTACTGCTGGACATCCCCAGTTCCCCTTCAGCAGTGGCAGCGGCAGTCAGCAGCCCGGAACCAACCTGGTAGTGCAGTTGGCTCTGGCTGGCTTCAGGAGCTGCTTTCTGCCGTGGCGCCCGCCAGTTTGCCTCCCGGAAGTCCCCATATGATGTGTCTTGTGTGCAACACATCATATGGGGACTTTCGGTGGGGGAAAATGGTAGGTGCCATGGCAGTGAGCAGCAAGCAGCTCCTGAAGCCAACTGTGCTACCAGGCTGGCTCTGGGCTGCTGAGGCTGCCGCTGCCACGTTTTCCGGGGACAGATTTGCAAATCTGGGGACATTCCGGGGACGTCTGGTAATCCTATATTGGCAGAAAGCAGCACTGGTCACCTCAATTTCTCCTTAGCATTTAGTTTTCCCTAGGAGCTGGAAGGGGGAAGAGCAGGGAAATTAGCCATTGGGGGGGGGGGGACTGGAGAAACCTGGTCAGCAACTCTCCTTCTAGGGAGGCCATGTGCCCTACTTTACAGAGGACCATCCTCTATTTGAAATGCTGCCCCATCCAAGTCGGCCTTAAAGATAAATAATCATAGAGGGGGGAGAACAGAGGCCTTGAAGATGTCCATTGAGATTAAGCAGCACCTGGGCTGTGGACTGAGCAGGCGGGTAAGTCACCTAGCATCTTCCTCGCTAGGGCTGCGATCTATTGTACTTCCATTTAAATTCTAGTAATTATTTCTCCATTTGTTTCTATACACAGGAATCACTGTATGTAAATGTTATGCAAATTGATGCTCTCTTTTGTCCTCTTTCTTTGGTGATCCAAATCCTCTTTTTCTTTTCTTTTCTGGCGATGCATAACTAAACACCCCGTCTCCTTCCCTGTGAGTTTCACAGCAACCCTCCAGCTTTCTTTGCCTTAGTGGGGAGCCTTGAAGTTGCTCAACAGGCAGAGGCAGGCTGCTCTGTGGTATGTTGGGCATAATGTGTCACTCAGTTCAGAGAGGGCATTAAATCAACAAGTCTCCAGAGTTTCTCCTGGCCTGTGGACTGTGTAGAGTATTGGTCAATGGGAGCCCTCCCAAGAAAATATTATATATACAGTATATGGAGCCCTCCTCCACCCTCAGAATACCAAATGATACAAGAACACTAAATACCATCCATAGGGTGGGGAGAATATAGCCCAATTCTGCAAATTGGGCAGAGGAACCCATTTCCTGCAAACAACAGTTCTGCTTCAGCAGCACTTCCTTTTTTGTATTTCCGTTATCCACACACCCATCACCTCTCTAAAGGAGACAGAAAAGCTGTTTGTGATGATTCACACCATGTAATCTGGGTTCAGTGCAAAATGGACATGAGAGAGGAAAATAGACATCTCCGTGTACTTAATCAGTGTACCCAACTCAAGTGCAGAACTCTGATTCCTCAGCTTACGCCTGTTCTGTTACACCCACTTGTGAATGCAGTAAGACCTGGACCAAATAAGCCACTGGGGCAGGAAGAGAAATGCCCTACTCCATTTTCTCCCTCAATATGTGTTCTCCTCTGCCTCGATCTGGGAGCTTTTGATAACAGATGTGGTTGAAAGTGTTGGATGGCTATCTGTCAAGCATGCTGCATTCTGCATCAAGCAGCAGGTGGTGGATTAGATCAGGTACAGGAAACATCAGGTAAAGGAAACGCAACCCTCCAGGCTTCTCTGTCTGATTCCTGGAACATTTCCTAGGCTTTACTCTTCCCCATCCTCCTTGTATGCTTTTATCTGGCTGGAATGCTTGCTGGGGTGGAGAGATGTGTCTGTGGGTGAAGATGTGCTTAGCAGAAACCTCTGGCGTTGGTGTGGCCTCCTGCAGAAAGTCACATCTGTCGCCCCACTCTGGCTTGCCCCACCACTGACATGCAGTCCATGAGGGAATGCAGCCCTCAAACTAAAACGTTCTACAGATGATCTGTAAGGTGAGGGTCCCTTCCAACTCTATGGATTGTACGCAATGGCATTTCTGTTTCCTCTCCTCTTCCCGGCTGCTAGCAAAATCTGCTCTGGAGGGCCTCTCAACACGCCAGAGCTGATTTTGAAGGTGCACAAGGGACTGGAGGGGAGAGGGAGAGGAGATTTCATTGTGCACAGGGAAGTCCATTGCTTCAGTGGAGTTGCAGCACTGGGAAACGGTCCCTTGTGATTCTAAGTTGCTAAAGATAAGTGGGATGTTACACTAAATGTGTAGTTAGAAACTGTGCAGGTTTTTTAAATAAAAAAACCATACTAATGTAGTCCTTCACTTTTCATCAGGAGCACAGTGCTCAAAGAAGGGAGATCTAACCCCTTGCTCCTTGACCATGATCCTGATATGTGTCTGTTTTCCTAATGTAAAATGCAGTGTGGGTGTACGTTTTCATTGGGATGGCAACTGGAGGTTTAAACATTCCCTGCCTACTTTCGTTTGGGGGGGGGACCCATACAAGGTTGCTAACTATGCGTTTAGTGTAAGTTGTAGTTTGGCTCAAAGAGGCCTTTGAGCTTCTAAAGGGGAAGTGAGGACTCCTGGTGCCCAGACCGGATGCAGCCCCCAGCTGGATTTCATCCAGTCCTCTAAGTCCTCTTCCTCCCATCAGCAGTTCATTGGGGAGCAGCAAAGAAGGAAAGGGGCTTTGATGAAATTGCATTTTGAAGTTTGAGGCTTTGAATAGCCATAAGGCAGGGCTTGCACTTCAGTTGTGCATTGATGTTATTTGTATTCTTCTGCTGGGATTATGGAGTTCTTTTTGCCTTTTGCACAGTCAGGATAAATAAATGAAGTCAGAGAACTTTTTTTAAAAGACTTTTTAAAAAGTCTATAGAGAAAATTGAAGGTTTGCCTACTAAGAACCCTTCATGGGAAATAGCTTTAGTGTGTGATTGTTCATGGGAATGTGACCCCCCCCAGCAGGTTTTGACTGGCATAAGGTGGCCCCTTGGTCCAAAAACGTTTCCCCCCATCTCTGTTTTAAAATATTGCAGTGCTGTATTGATGTTGTATACCGTGCAGGCACGTCCAACAGGTAGATCGTGATCTACTGGTAGATCACTGAACTTCTGTGGTAGATCACTGGTAGATCACTGGCTCCCCCCAAAGAAGCTCAACAACTTTGGCTTCCCTAAAAAACAGGGCTTTCCTTCCTTTAAAAATCTCAACAATTTTGACCTGAACCACAAAAAAGGAGGTGGATCACTGCCAGTTTTTAACTCTGTGAGTAGAACACAGTCCCTTGGGAGTTGGCCACCCCTGTTGTATAGGGTTGTTGCTGCCTGTCTGGGTGCTTGCTTCCCATCTATTCAATTTGTATGTTTGTTTTTCCCCAATTTAATGAAATTTTATTTTATTTTCTGTAACATGTTTCACGTTTATACAATAACCATCCAAACAATTCAATCCAAAAAATTCAATAGTCTTGACTTCCCTTCCCCAGCTTCCATGGTTTCTTCAGTTTCACATTTACTCTGCATATTCTAAATATTCCATACTTTGTAATCCTTCAGACTCCCGCTTCCATCAGCCCCAGCCAGCAGACTGATGGGATTTGCAATCCATCACCATCAAGGCAACCTCAGGTCCCCCATTCCTACCATAGATAGATCAGCTGTCTAGACACTGAAAATATCTGGCTCATCTCATTGGCATCCAGCCTGAACTTGGCCATCTCTGAATTGCTGTTGCAGTTTGATCCCAAAACTTCCTCCCTGTAACTACCAGTAAGACGTTTGAGAAGACACAAGGCAGAAGGATATGAAGGGTTCACAGGAGGGCAAGTGAAAGTAATAGCCCATATTTTCTTTGAAGGGAAATGAGAAGCACTGCTTTCTGTCATGCTCCACATTATTGTGACCAAGCCATTTTGATAAGACCAAAGCCTGAGGCTGCTGTGTGTTTCAGAGAAAACACAATACAAATACTCATCCTTTTGAAAAGCTAATTGTTACCCAAACCTTACAAAAATACCCTAGGCACTCTATCATTAGCACTCTCGTTGTTTTTCCCCCTTCCTCATTGGCCAAGCTTTGGGCTATCCCTAACAATTTCCAGGCAAAATTGGACAAGTATGAGGAAAAAGATGTGCCTATCTGCACTTACTGAGCCAGATGCCCTGGGGAGTTCAATGAGATTCCCAAGGAAGTGTGCCTAGGACTGCAGCCCTAAGAAAGCTTATGCTACAATATGTTTGCCAGTCTTTAAGGTGCCGCAGGACTCTTTGCTGCTTTTGTCGCAAAATATTTTACATGGAAAGCCTTCACATAGTTACTTGAAGCGGGGAGAGAGAAGCCATTCAGAAACGATTTAAAATAGCAACTTTAAAAGGTGTCATCTCAAGACAGCCAATTAGTAAGACTCGAGTAGCCTTTAAAATTGCATTCTAAAAATGCCCATAGCCTTTTAGAATTCCGTCAGAAAGCACTCTAATTGAATCCCTGTGAGCCATTGGAAAACCTCATCTTACCACAGTGACAGACTTTCAGAGGGGAATGGTTTTTCTACTTTTTATATTGACTGATTGACCACCACCACTTCATTTCCAGGTCTACATTTCTTACCGCTTGCCTTCTCCTGTTTTCCTATCATATCTATACGCCTAATGGTTTTTAAGGATGTTGTCATGCAGCAGTTTTGCATGGTCGCTGACAGGTGGCGCTGCAAGCTACAGTGTGGTGACAAACTGGGCTCATATATGCTGGGCCATTGCAGCAGTGGTGGAGACCAAGGGGTAGGGAGATGGAGGAAGAGGCAGGTGGGTTGGCAGTGTGGCAGCCAGGTGGCCAAGTGAGCAGGCCAGCAAATGGGCAGGCAGCTCAGGTGAGCAAATCAGTGGCCAATTCAGGTGAGCTATAGAGGTTTGGAGAGGTCTAAGGGGAAAAGGGAGGGTGGTTTTGGCAAGGAGTGAAGGGAAGGGATGGCTTTGGTGAGAGGAATTGGTGAGGAATAGGCAGGGCTGGCAAGTGAAGTTAGAAGAGGTGAGTGCAACCTCTCACCCATTTTTCATTCCTTAACTGAAAAGCATACTGCAACCATTGCATTCATTGCCACAACTGCCTAACAAAATAGTTCAGAGTTAGTCCCATGTTATTCAGCGTGCCACATTTTAACCTGAAAAGCAAACCAGAGCTAGATGGACAATTTAATAAATTAAATAGAAACAGCCAACCTGTTTTGACAGATATGTGTCCTATGAGGCCAGCAGTGCTCTAAATGTTCCTGTTTCAAGAAGTTGTTATCCTGGGCCCAGTGTGGGCTAGCTTCTTTATTTAGTACTACATCCCTATGCCCCCTTTCCTTCACAGACACATTACACTAAACATATCAGATACAAGATTGTTTGTTTAATTACACTATTTAAAATGTAGTATTTTATTAGAAGTTGCGGTTGTGTTGAATGTGGATTCTGTGTTTCATATAGTTGGCTTTTGTTGAGACATATAAACAATGCAATTTCCTGAAATATAAAATGGTGTACAAGTTAAATAAATAAATGCCCTCAATTTATCCTGCTCATCTGTGGCACGGATCCTTAAGTTAATTGTTCTGTGGGAGGAAGCAACAACCACCACACCCAAATCTGCAAAGGGCTTTTTCCTACCACACCATATCCAAGCGCTGAGAGAAATGAATGTGACCATGTTGACACATGGTTCAGAGATAAGCCCTGCTTTTGGATTCTGGAAAAGATCTCCATGGGCTCAATCTGCTCCAAGAGTTAACTGGGAACATCCCCAGAGGACCATCATGTACCCATCCTTAGACCTTTGGAATAACATTGTGTGACTCCCCGCTCCCCATTTCATGATTTCAGACTCTTTCCATGCAACTGATCTGAGCAAAGTTTCCTCCCATTTATTTGTAGGGGGCAAAGGAAAGAGGCTGCAATTGGGGAAAACCCCTGGGAAAGAAACACATATAGAACCTGATTTGAGGGCAGCATTTAATTTTTGCCCAAGGCAGAAAAATAGTTTGAGCTGGCACTGTTGTTATCCCTGTCAAATATCCCTTGGGAAGTTGCTCTTTCTGAGGGCTAACTTGTCTCAACAACCGCAAAGTGGATAAATTCTCTCCATAAGAAGTTTGTATTAAATATGCTCAGAGTTCCTGAAATAGGAACCATTCATAAACAGAACGAATGGGAGGCAGTGCTGGGTGCATTTTATAGATGGGGGTTGGGGACTGAGGTTGAGAGATGATGACAGTGGATTTTGAGAAAGCTAATATTTCAGTCACTGAGAATATATTGATGGGGCAGAATTTCTCGTTTGAAAACATACATGTGAAGAATAAATTCGCTGCATGCGGAAAGCTTCATGTGCTTTCTGAAGTTCCACAAGGTCACAAGAACTGTACCCAGTGCCTCTCTTCCAATTGTTGAATCAATTCTAAGATACAGTGCTGCCTGGACTATTATTATTTTTTATATTCTATTTAGCTTCTTCGAGCTCCATATTTCTGGTGGGCAGTACTTCTGCCACTCTTTTTTTTTTTGCCTTCACCCCAAGTTATTTTTAAAAGTACTAAGCTTTATAAAAACAAATGTGTCTGAAATGGAGGGCGCCTTTTCTGGGTGCATTGCATTGCAGATGGCAATCTTTCTGTTTGCTAGGTTTGGACTGTGTGTGTGTGTTTGTTTCAAGTTCATACTGCTGAAAAGAATCCAGAAACCATCCATTTTCTTGACAACAGAGATTCATTTGATTTAATGTGTCAAGGAACACCCACTCGCTTCTCTGATTCAGTACAATGAGAGGAGGCCCCCTACCACGAGGCAGAGGCAGACAGCCTCTTAGGCAGTGGGTGTTGGTGTGTGTGGGAGGCAGTGGTAACAACCCCTGCCACCCTCCCTTCCTATCGAGCCATCCTGACTGTTCCCCTCTGTGAATGCCACACACCCTACCCTGCACCCCCTAAAGTAGCCTGTTGTCCTCAGGTACAATGGCGCACTGGTGCAATGAATTGGGCCAGCCCCAAGAGACCCCAGTTCCCATCTGGCGTACTCTGGCATTCCTCAAGACATGTCCTCTTCAGAAAGCAATACTGCTCAAATCACCACCGTCAAACCCTTCCCTTGGTCTTTATGCCCCAAAGCACAAAGGGTGGGCCAAGCCTTCAAATCCTGGCTATTGCTGGAATGGACAACGCATTTATGGGTAACCTCACACATTATGGTTAACACAAGCAACCCAGATATTAGAATGAGTATTAAATCTGCAAGATGCACATGACAGCAAATAGATAAAGGTAAAGGACCCCTGGACGGTTAAGTCCAGTCAAAGGCAACTATGGGGTTGTGGTGCTCATTTCGCTTTCAGACTGAGGGAGCTGGCGTTTGTACACGGACAGCTTTCTGGGTCATGTGGCCAGCATGACTAAACCGCTTCTGGCGCAGCAGAACACCGTAACAGAAGCCAGAGTGCATGGAAATGCCGTTTACCTTCCTGCCACAGCGGTACCTGTTTATTTACTTGCACTGGTATGCTTTCAAACTGCTAGGTTGGCAGGAGCTGGGACAGAGCAATGGGAGCTCACCCCGTTGTGAGGACTTGAACTAGTGACCTTCTGATCAGCAAGCCCAAGAAGCTCAGTGGCTTAGACCACAGCACCATCCACATAAGCAAATGCTTATGATTTAACAATGGCTGCTTATCCTAGGCTTACCAACTGATAGCATGGGGTGCCAGGGCACCAAGTTCTGGAGGGCGCCAGGGAAGAGGCGGAGGCTGGGCGCAGCACCTCCCGGCATCAGCTCACCGCCCTCGCCTGCCTCACTGAAGCAGCGCCGCGCCTGGAGCCTCCGCCTCTTCCCCACTGGAGGAGCCACTCTCCAGCCGCTGCCCGCCTGAAATGTCTTCAGCTCTCTCTGCTCTTGGAGGCATAGGAGCATGGAGCTGTAGAACACTTGGCAACTCTCGTTTGACAACACAGGTGTTCCACATGCTCATAGGAAAATAGGAAGCTCCTTATACCAAGTCGGACTATTGGTCCATCTAACTCAGCATTGTCCACACTGACTGACAGCGGCTGTCTGGGATTTTGGGTAGGAATCTTTTCCATCCCTACCTGGACATGCCAGGAATTGAACCTGTGAACTTTTACCTCTGAGCTATGCCCCTATGAAATGCGAGCACTTCCCTATTAATTCACATTAATTAATACAAATGTTACCTTGTTGATTTCTGTTGACTTGTACATGCCTGTGGGCCACATCTGACCCTTATGGATAAGGGAGACAAAGCTTAGAAGGTTGGTTTTTTTAATTGTTCGGTTTGCAGTGGAATGCATCTCAGGATGCAACATGGAAACCATTGGCACTCAAGCTGTCTGTGTATTCAAGACTCTTCTCTGGCTTGAAACAAACTGTTAATTAATTGTGAAATCTTTAATAGTAAAGCTATGTCTCAAAAGGCAAGATTACACAGAGAGTGAGTATTGACAATGGGGTTTATATTCATATTCAAAGCCAAGTTCATATTTGTCAAATTACTCAGGGAGAATATGAATTAGAATTCTTTATTACTTTGAGGAATTTAGAAGGTTGGTTGTTTTTGCAGTGGTGCTGCCAAATCCCTCCCCCCCCCCAATTCATGTCTTTTTCTGGTTTCATAATGCATTTTCCCCATTAGTTGGTATTGCTTCCCTTTGTTCTGTCCCCTGAAATCCTCGTGCAGATATAACAGCCAGGCTGGGTTTAATCAGACTGCGGGCTCAAATTCTGTGCAACATCAGCCAAACATTGCTGCAAGGCTCATTTGCTTGAGCTCTCTTGGATTGTTCTGCTAGATATATTCTTTGCTCCACTAAATCAGCGTTCTCCAATCTGGTGTCCCCCCAGATATTTTGGACATTAGCCTCAGCCAGCACAGATGAGAGATGTGGGTTGTTTTCTGGGGGAAACTGAAAGCATGAACTCTCCTGCCAGTAATTGATGCTAGACTAGGTACCTTCTGATCCTTTGTAGACCACAGCTCTCCACTTTGTCATGGTTATGTGTTTTATTACCTTACACCAGCACTGATCTCCCCCCACCTGCCCAGCATCCAGCAATTCAATTTCAGTGTCCCATGCTACTTGCTGCCTCGGATGCATACCTACTCGGATGAAGGGTCAACTTCCAACCTTTGGGAGCCTGACAAACAGCATCAGCTTGGATGATTCCCGTGTCTGTTGTGCTGGGAGTGGAGGGACAGTGGGTGGAGGGTGGAAAGAGAAAAGGTGCAAAATTGGAGAGAACAACCCAGAATTGCCACGGGGCTCACTTTCACGTGGTTCAGGGTATTTTCAGGTCAGGCACATAGGCTCCTAAAAGGAGGATTTGCCCTAGTACAGAGCAAGCCTCCACTTTCCCCCATGTCTTAGCAGTGCTTCTCACAGATGTAATTATCAATGAATTGATTGTTGATTGAGTTTTCTGCTTTTTGCACACCATGCTTTATGTGGGCTTTCTGCTTTTCCTTTTTAAGTGCTGTTTGCAGGTACATCCGGCTAATGTGTTTGCTGTCCTGTTTAAAAACCTCACACAGTTATTTTTTGATTTCTGAAGAATTGAAAAAGTATTCTTGGTGAGATGGGCTCATGATGTTGCAAACCTACAAGCCCTCGTGAAGCATTTGAGGCAAACGTATGTGATGTTCCCTCAGGCACATGCTGCATGTTTATATCTTCCTGCATTCTAAGTCCAAAAGAGAAGTCTAAGCACATTTGGCAAGCCTGTATAATCAGGGTTCCCAGTAGCAACAAGCCTTTTCACTGAAGTGGATTGGTTGAAAGTAGGGGTGGGGAGCTGGGGTGGGGGTTTGCATGCACCCACCCTCCTCTTTAAGCCCATCTCAGACACAGGCTTGATCTTGGGTTGAAGACTATCTCTAGGATCAAAACAAAATGTTGCAATGTCACTTCCATAGTTGCTGCATGGTTGAAAGCATGTATGTTTGGGCACACACCTTAAATGCCAGACCATGTATTTTGTTTCCTGTACAGTCTTCTCCCAGATTGGAGGCTGTTCCCATATAGAATGGATAAAGTACCCCCACCTGCAGTATATTCAGTAGCCCATATTGCCTTGGGCTGCTGGTAGAGGAAAATGTCCACATTTACAACATGGATGAAGGCTTGAGAACGCAAGGCGAGAGGGACACCGGATACTCCCATTCCCTGATAAGCTGCTGTGCCCTAGATCTTTAGGAGTATGTCCATACTATCTCAGAAGTGTGGAAATTTCAAAACTTCCTTTAAATAAATAACTTTTCAGGACTTCTTCATATTGTTGCAAGCCTCTTAACTCTAAATCACGAGTTAGTCTTCCTTTCAGCAGTCACCCATATGGTAAGGACATTCTTAATGCAGCCCCGTAGGCCCATAAAATGGTACTTATCATATTTGTAAACGCGCTGCAGTTGCCAAAAATGCAACATTTTTGCGATATATGTTTCTGCCTAGCACAAGGACGTTTTATAATATAATTGCAGCTTCCCTCCAAACAGTGGGGAGGTTCAGCCATGAACAGGGATGAACCCTCTAACTTTTGGGCTACCATAATCAGGAATAATTAGTAGGGGGTTTACAAAAGATTTGGATGTATTCTAAATCAAGAACTGAAGAGGGACCAGCTTTGCCTGGGCCAAAGTGGGATGTCTCTGAAACACCCTGAACCTAAGAGTGGCCTTCCAAAATGCTTTGGGAGACTTTCCTCCCTAATCACAATACTTTGGGGAAGGGATGCTAAAGTCAAGTGCCACCTTGTTTGTGTCTGTTCTTTGTCTTCTCCAGCTCTGCTAGTGAGGCTTGCTTGAAAAATGCTAGGCCCCCTCAAGACTCACCCAAGGCAGTGATGTAGCTTCGGGGGCCAGGGGCCAGGGTGAAAATTTTCGAGGGGGCACAACCAGGCACCCCATAACAGGCTCCTTCATCAAGACCGGAGCCATGGGGAAGCAAGCCATGCCAAGGCTGAGCCTTCAGGGCCAGGGCAAAACCACTTCCTCCTTTTCGTGGCCAGTTGAAGGGATATCTGTGCATGCCCTGCCCGTGGGCAGGCCAAAAGGGAAGGAGGGGAGGGCGCCAGTACTGCTCCCATCGCCAACTGAGGAGGAAGGTGGGAAGAGGAAGAGCCACATGCATTGCCCAGAGACATAGCTGTCAACCGTCCCTTATTTGGCGGGAAACTCCCTTATCCCAGCGCTGTGTCGCACTGCTGTCCCTTATTGATGATGCCCCTTAAATTTCCCGGGTTTCAAAGGAAGCAGCTCCTCTCCCTCCCTCCCTGCCGGCCAGGGAGGAGGGAGGCTCCAACTGTGTTGCTTGGCTGCGTTGCTCACCCAATAAGGAGTCTAAGAACGACTGGGGGGGGGGGAGCTAGCATGCCTTGTGACGATCAAATCGGCTGCGTTGCCTGGGGACTCGCCTTTGCTCAGCGCTTCCCAGCGGAAAGGTGATGGTGGTTTTCCTTGCTGCATCCCCTTTGTCGGGTTGCTGCGCTGTGGGAACCACCGCTTTGGCTGCTGGCTGGGCTTTCTGCCTTTGGCTTGGAGGGGCTCAGAAGTTGAACATACCTGTGCCCGTAAAATCCCATATTTTGGCTGCTGATCCCTTATTTTCAAGGCTGCTGGTCCCTTATTTTCAAATCTGTAAGTTGACAGCTATGCCCAGAGAGCCTTGCTGCGAGGACAGGATGACGAGGCAACACAGTGGTGTTCCTGGTTTCACGTTTCTCTGCTCTCAGGTGGGGCTAGTTTGCAAGGAGAGACTCCCTTGATTAGATGTTGGTCAGTGAAGGGACTGACTGCAGCACCGTCCTGGGTGCCAGCAACCCACACTACGCCCCTGACCCTAGGCATCACCCTCTCGCAAGCCCCACCCCTCCACCCCTGGCTGGAATGTGTCTTTGAATATTATTATTATTATTATTATTATTATTATTATTAGTTATTATTATTTATATACTGCCCTAAAAAATCAAAGATATAAAATCAAGATATAAAACCAAAAAATACCTAATAAAAATAAAAACAGCAACCCAATACCCCCTTCCAAAAAACCCACATTTTAAAAGGGCATAGGATGTAAATCGGGTCAACCAAAGGCCTGGTTTAAAAAGGAACGTTTTTGCCTGGCGCCTAAAGGTGTATAATGAAGGCGCCGGGCAAACTTCCCTGGGGAGAGCATTCCACAGACGGGGAGCCACTGCAGAGAAGACCCGTTCTCATGTTGCCACCTTCCGGACCTCTCAAGGAGGAGGCACAGGAAGAAGGGCCTCAGAAGATGATCTCAGGGTCCGGGTAGGTTCATATGGAAAGAGGTGGTCCTTGAGGTATTGCGGTCCTGGGATGATAATGCACCTTGCTTTCCTGGATGGAGGGTAGAGAGGGGTATGTGCAGAAACCAGCCTGCTGTACAAAAGTAAAATTCATGTTCAATGCTCCTGACCACACCCACTACCAGAAGGTTGCCTGGATGGAAACACAGCCATGGGGCTGCAAAAGGTTCCCAACCCTGATATGCACCCATGCTGCTGTTACGAAAAAGGAGCAATGCTGCTGAGTGCTCCAGATGGCTGGAAAGCCAAACAGGATGTTTATGTTTTGGGACTGTACCGTGGGAACCAGGGACAGTCTATTATGTGCTCTGAGCACCGGATGTTAGCTCAGAGTGGCACATGACCCTGTACTGGAAGTACATGGGTGGAGTTATTCTCTCTCTGCAGCTGGGTATCAGAGGGTACAGACATGTTTTCTCTGTACTGCTGAAAGACAGAAATAAAGACATGTAGATATATTTCTGTCTGTCTCTTCCCCCCCCCTGGGAATGGAGGAGGGGGAGGAGTGGTGTGTTCTTCTTCACGTTGAGGAGAATCGCCGATTGGAGACCTCCCTTGATCTTGCCGGGAGTCGCAGACAGGAGGTCACAAGGATTCAAGCCGGGCACCTGGAGGGTGGCCAAATTCCTCTGACTGACAAGGTTTGAATCAACATATGGTAGCAGAGGATGGTTATCTGATCCATGGGAATCAGCATGAGAGGTGAGAGGTTGATGGATCGTGTGCCATCCTCTGCACCAAGGAAAGAAGATAACGTCTGCAATTGCAGCCAGAAGCTGAACAGACGGCTGGCCCCAAGAGGGGGTGTTTTCCAAGCAACGGAGCCCCAAAAAAGGTATGCTGAATATCGGGCTAAAAGTGTGAATGCAGATTGATTTATTCTCTGGTTCACGAGAGAGCTGCGTTTGGCAAAACAAGCTCTGAAAGAAAGGCTTGCATACCAGAAATTCCTGTGGTGAGATAAGGATTCCCGTCCCGGGGAAGGTTGCTAAGCAACGACAGTCAGTAAGTGGAAAACTACTGACACCTGGGGCTGGCTCAGTCAGAGCCGGGAAAGCGAAAGTTGTTTTGACTGTAAGACTGTAAGCTTGGAGATTGCCTGAGAGAGAGGCAGAAAAACAGCTCAAAGGAGCTTTTGGATTTTAACTAGCTCGAGGGTGAAGAGCTGAGGCTTGGATTCAGCATGGATGCCAAGAAGGGGGGAGTGCCCCTGAGTGCCGTGGTTCAGGATGAACACAGCCGGCATGCTGCACTGGAAGTAAAGGACAGGGGGAGGGAGGAACGGAGTTCTAATTCCCCCACTGATGTTGCTACTGGAGAGGATGCTGTAGCTTTGAACGTTGTCCGATGCTACAATTGCGGACAGACTGGGCATCTTCAGCGGAACTGCAAGAAGCCACGCCAGCCGAAAGGAGCGAAGGGCCGCTCAGCAAAGCCTGAGGCAGCAGGCAAAGGTCGTACCAAGTCTTCGGTGACACCTGCAAAGGCCCTGATGGCGAAAGGAACCACGCCAGATGTTGGGAACGCGTTTATTATCGACACTGCAGCGACGGTTCATATGTCCCCACACAGAGGACTCTTTTCATCGTTTAAGAAGCAAAGCTTCGCTGTGACACAGGCCAACGGTCAGAAGCTGGAGGCGACCGGGGTTGGATCTGTGTATCTTAAGAGTCTGAACTTGACAATGAACAATGTTTACTTGGTTCCTGAAATGAAGTTCAATCTGCTGAGTGTTTCGCAGATTGCAAAGAAAGGACTGAAACTGTCCTATGATGATAAGAGCTGCAAGATCTTCAAAGATGGAGAGTTATATCTTTCTGCCAGACAGAAAGGTGGACTGTATTTGTTGGACTTTGAGCAAAGTGATTACATGGAATGTAATTCTGAGTCTAACATGATTTCTCTTGCAGGTGTGACCAAAACGAGCGCCAAGAAGGTGGCCAGGGTCGACAGAGCGTTTCAGCGGGTGTATGCTGATGTGATTGGTCCTCTAGAACCATCTAGAGGCAATGCAAGATTTTATCTTGTGTGTGTGGATCATTTCTCTAACTATGTCTGGGTTTATGTGTTGAGAAAGCCACAGGAAGCCTTAGAAAGGTTTCAGGAGTTTTGTGACAAAGTTAAAGATATGCATGATGCTAACATTGATTGTCTTTTGACAGATGAGAAGCAGATTTTTCTTTTACAGGATTTCCAGAGGTTCCTGCAGAAGAAAGGAATTAGACACAAGGTTGCTGTTTCAGCGGAAGCGTGGAACAGGGGTGTCTGTGTAAAAGTGAACAAAGAATTGCAAAAGGGAATGAATGCGCAATTGCTTAGTTCACATCTGCCACATGAGTTCTGGGCGGAGTCACTCATGTCGTATTGTCATGCATGGGTGAGAAAGGTGTCGAAAGAGTTGGGAAGTTCTCCTTTTGAGAAACTGTTCCAGAGAAAACCTTCTGTTGCCCATTTCAGGGTTTTTGGGTCTCATGTGAGGACAGAAGCTCCAGGTGGAGTAAAGAATGCCAGAGGCATTTTTGTGGGGTATGAAAGAGGTCTCTACAGAGTAATTTTGTCTGAATCTGGTCAGGTGATTCTCACAAAATTTCTAGAGAGTGCTCCTGAAAAGGAGAGAGTGATAGCACACACATTTCCCACAGAGGACGATTCAGATGATGATGATGATTTCACAGAGTACAGTGGTACTGAGAGTGACAGTGATAGCTCAGACAGCTCTGTTGTCACAGTCATTGAGAGGAAATCTCACACAATGGATAGACCTTCACAGGTGAAGGATGAACCACTGTTTGCTGTTGGAACTGGTTCTCCTAAGAGTCCTGAGACTGGACCAGTGAGCAGAGAGGATCAGCACCTCATACGTAGGTCTGAGAGAGTTACAAAGGGTCAACCACCCAAGAGGTACTCAAAAGAGTTTGCTAACTTAGCTGTTGCATGTGTTGCTGTAGTACACAACCGAGGACAGGTTGGAGCTGTGTCTAAGTCAGAGACAAAGACACAACAGAGAGCTGCTAGCCAAGGTAATGCAGATGCACTCATTCCTTGGAAGCCAGACAACCAGAGAGGTACACTGGGGAAACCAGTGGCGGGTAGTTCCAAGGGTGGAACTGAAACAACAGGGGAGTGTTATGTGTATAACAACTGTTTGTTTTCTTCTCTGGATCACGCTTTGCATGCCGCAACACGCATTGATTCTTTTGGGGGAGGTTGTTACGAAAAAGGAGCAATGCTGCTGAGTGCTCCAGATGGCTGGAAAGCCAAACAGGATGTTTATGTTTTGGGACTGTACCGTGGGAACCAGGGACAGTCTATTATGTGCTCTGAGCACCGGATGTTAGCTCAGAGTGGCACATGACCCTGTACTGGAAGTACATGGGTGGAGTTATTCTCTCTCTGCAGCTGGGTATCAGAGGGTACAGACATGTTTTCTCTGTACTGCTGAAAGACAGAAATAAAGACATGTAGATATATTTCTGTCTGTCTCTTCCCCCCCCCGGGAATGGAGGAGTGGGAGGAGTGGTGTGTTCTTCTTCACGTTGAGGAGAATCGCCGATTGGAGACCTCCCTTGATCTTGCCGGGAGTCGCAGACAGGAGGTCACAAGGATTCAAGCCGGGCACCTGGAGGGTGGCCAAATTCCTCTGACTGACAAGGCTTGAATCAACAGCTGCATTGCGGCTATGGACTTCCCTGGAACTCTGCTTGCTTAATTGGTTTGTGGGTCGTACTGCGCAAGGGCGAGAGCAAAGCTGTTATTACATAGGAAGGCATAGCAGTGACTGAAGCGATAAAGTCCACTTTGGAAAGAGAAATACTTTTGATATTTTTAGCTTGTTTCTGCACAGCTACCCCCTTATGCTTAGTAATGCAGTAATGCCTATTGATCAGCACATTGCTCATAATCTAAAAACGCAGCGGAGGAAGGCAGCTTTATATTTCCCGAGAAGAAAGAATCCAGCATTTAGGTGTGGTTTCCACCAGTATCTTCATTAAACATTGATGTCACCTCTTCGCTTCCCCTCCCTGTCTAATAAATATGCCATGGCAGTCATTAAGCTTCAAGAGCCCTGAGTTGTTTAAGTGCTGTAAGATGTGCCCAGCCAAATCGTTGGCTCCTGAGATATTGGTTTTCTGTCTAGATAGTTGGATTTGGATTTCCAAGGGATTGCAAAAATACCAATCATTTATGAAAGAAATAGAGGGAGGGAGGTAATTGAGACACAAAGAGCAGCTTTTTCTGCCCCGCTCCAAGGAACAGATAAACAAAAGATAGACATGCTTGCGGTAGCATTTCTACAAATGAGGCACTTTCTGCCTTACAGAATACTGCTTTTATTTTTGAATTCATAAAACCTTATCAGCTACTGATCATAATCAGCGAAGTCTAAGGAGCCCACCTTGTTGCTTCCAGACAGGTCACTGTAAGCCTGGGGCATTGTGCAGGTGTGAACATTGACATTACCCAATGATGGAAAGCCGTCATTGCTTGAAATGTATCTTTCCATTAGGCCCAGAATTCTAATTGCCAACGAGGTTGAAAACCAAGGACATCATCCAGCCTGAGTTAAGCACAGTTTCATTTACTACAATGTGATCAAGGCCTTTGCAAAGTGGCTTTCCTTTTGCAGTCGGTGAGATGAGGGGTCCATGCTGTCCTGAGGATCATTTCTGTGTAAGTTATGGTACAAAATACCTAGAGCAAAGTACCTTTAGTCCAGAACCTGTGGATTGAAGTTTCTTGTAGGACATGTCAGGTCAGCACCACATATCCTAGATGCCAGGGGTTGTTCTTTACATCTCCAGTTGAAGAGGAAGACAATGCAGCCACACTCATTCATTCCCTTATGGTCTGGTTATTGTTCCCCTCCATCATCTGCTGTGGCAACAAGTAACATATGTTGGATAGCAAGGGAGGGAAGACAACAAGGAGAGAGCACGGAAAGGTGTAGACCTGGTATTAGTAGTTGGCATGGTTGGGCCTCATTACTTTATATTGGGGTGAGGAATCTCAAGCTCTGGGGACCAAGCATGGCCCTCCATTCTCTCTATCTGGCCCTTGGGTCTCTCACCAGGCTACACCTCCTCCTTAGTCATTCACACTGTCTCAAGGCTACCCCCCTCAATGCCCTTGGGTATTTTTGCCTGGCTGCAATGTGTCCTTGAGCTCCAGTAATGCCTCTCCCTTGCCAGGATGGAAAGAGAAGTGTGTGAGTGTAGAAACTAGCATACAATACAAAGGGACGCGGGTGGCACTGTGGTCTAAACCCCTGAGCCTCTTGGGCTTGTCGATCAGAAGGTCGGCGGTTCAAATCTGCATGACAGGGTGAGCTCCCGTTGCTCTGTCCCAGCTCCTGCCAACCTAGCAGTTCGAAAGCACACCAGTGCAAGTAGATAAATAGGTACCGCTCCGGCGGGAAGGTAAATGGCGTTTCCGTGCACTCTGGCTTCTGTCATGGTGTTCCATTGCACCAGAAGCGGTTTAGTCATGCTGGCCACATGACCCAGAAAGCTGTCTGTGGACAAATGCTAGCTCCCTTGGCCTGAAAACGAGATGAGTGCTGCAGCCCCATATTCGCCTTTGACTGAACGTAACTGTCCAGGGGTCCTTTCACACACACACAAACACACACACACACACACACACACACACACGTAAGAATTACATCCATTGTGTTGCCCATGTTGCCAACCATTGGCATATGGCCTCTGGAAGGATGCTCTAAGGGAATGTGGGCTTCAAGCTGAAAAGGATTCCCCACCCCAAATTTAGAAACACAAGTTTATGCGCATGTCAAATGCAGAGTCGATCTGTTTGCTTCCAGAAATTCTCTCAACTGATTATTGCACACCCACATTTTATGCTCTGTAGTTTGGCTTCACTAGCTGAGAGTTGTCATGTGTAGCTAATTTAGTATTGGACTGTTATTTTACATCTGACATGCATCAGTCCTTAGCATTTGATCATAGTTCATCGTTGACACATCATGGTAATATACTATCTGACATGATGCATAATGGGGCAATATGTAATCTGACATCATTTGAAAGATGCCATGCAGTGATATTTAGTACTTCAGTGTACTGAACCATGAGAACAAAGTTCTGTAAACATTTTCATGCCCATCAAAAAGCACTTCTCACTTATAGCAGCCGTCCAGTGGCCCTTGATAAAACATTCAGGTTTTTTTATAGGAGAAGAGGGGTGCATCCCTGTTTTCTTGGGGATAGACCAACACTCTTTTCCCCTGTCCTGTGCTGGGAAACGGAATCACTACAGTTGTTGTTGTTGTTGTTTAGTCGTTTAGTCGTGTCCGCCTCTTTGTGACCCCATGGACCAGAGCACGCCAGGCACTCCTGTCTTCCACTGCCTCCCGCAGTTTGGTCAAACTCATGTTAGTAGCTTCGAGAACACTGTCCAACCATCTTTTCCTCTGTCGTCCTCTTCTCCTTGTGCCCTCAATCTTTCCTAACATCAGGGTCTTTTCCAGGGAGTCTTCTCTTCTCATGAGGTGGCCAAAGTATTGGAGCCTCAGCTTCAGGATCTGTCCTTCCAGTGAGCACTCTGGGCTGATTTCCTTAAGAATGGATAGGTTTGATCTTCTTGCATAAAGCATGGCAAAAACAGGGAGCATAGTCTCTCAGGTTGTCACTTCACAAAATATTGTCCTCCGTTGGATGAGAATTGGATGTGTAGTTTTAAATGCACATCCAAAAGTGCATTTTGGCATGACTAGCACTGCAAGGGGCTGCAGAATAGGGGCATGCAATCGTTTCCCCTCACTTATATGCAGCCACATCTGATTGGCTATGTCTCTATGTGAACCCTGATTGACTGAGATAATGATGGTCCCTCAAAAACACATGTTTTACCTTAAATATTCAAAGATTATAATTAATCCCATCTCTGATGTAGCACTTGAAAATATGTGACTGCTTATGTGAGGTTTCATTTTTTTATGCCTGCCGAAACAATTCCAAAGATGGTAGCAAGTCCTCATACATTGACTATGATGTTCGAAACGTGGATATAAATTTTGAATTTGAAATTTCAAACATGCAATTGAACTGACAGTGCTACCAGATTTTGACTAATTACCAATATTTTTTTCATGATGTGGTAAGAGTGGACGGGAACTGCATGCCATCGTCTGTAGAGTGTGGTGTGTGACAAAATGGCAGGTGCTAATGGAAAACAAGACAGACAAAAAGATTGCCACTGCAGAAGAGTCATTCCAATTTGCTGGAAGACACATCATGCCATTGTCAAGACAAGACGCAAGAGATGAAACGATTGTCAAAACTGGAAGAAAGAGGCGGTCAGGCTTTGTGGAATGTGGTCCTGTGAGCCTCGTGGGAAATGATGCTTGTCATGCGCTGGCCTGTGTGTTCACGAAACACACGCATTGATTGTGACAGTCTGCTCCCTGTCTTGCTACCACTGCCATCCTCATGTATAAATACATCCATCAAAAATATAGTATTTCCTATAAAAGTTATATACAGTATATATGCATTAAAAAGCACTCTACCTCTCTCTCTACACCCCCCCAATGTTTTGCCTTCCTCAAAGAGGAAAAGCATCTGGGGGTAAAGGGCAAAAAGGAGAAACAAGCTAGGAGGAAGATACATTCGGCAAACCATCACTGTGATCAATTCCCACCTGGAAACCAATGTCCCCACTGTGGAAGGACGTGTGGATCCAGAATTGGCCTCCACAGTCACTTACGGACTCACTGTTAAGACCATGTTCATGGAAGACTATCTTACTCGGCTACAAGTGGTTGCCAAAGAAGAAGAACTTTCTGCTCGTTATCATTACAAGGAATTACGAGGTGAAGGAAGAAGGCAAATAACTCTTCATTAGCCTGCGTTCACCCTCTCCTCCTGCCAGGCTTCAGGGAAGCGGCTTCCTCCCTCCCTTTGGCTATGGATAAGCAGAACAAAGCAAAAATAGTCTCTTACCATTTAAAGAGATTTTAATGATCACAGCGAAAGAACAAAGAGTCCATTCTTGGAGTAAAGGTGCTCCCAATTAAGGTTTACGCCCACTTCCCTTGAGTCACCCTCGTCACTTCCTCGTCTTGCAACCTGATTTTGAAACCACTGTGCTTATCTAATCTCCTTGACCTTGGGCTGAGTGCCTGGACACTTTCCAGTGAACTGGAGTCTGTTAACTCTCTCCCGGTTCTTCTCCTAGCTGTTCACCACCTTGCTCTTTCCAACTTTTGTCTTCTGGACTATGTCCCTCTGTGAACCACTGTTCCAAATCTATACTGTCCCACTGCTCCTGGGAAGATTCAGGATCTTGAGCAGGGGGAGGGAGAGGGAGAGGCTACCACCATTCCTCATCTGTGCAGCCCTTCTCAACACAGTTCCTGACACACACCCCTAATGAATCTAAGATTGAAGGGAGGATTTAGATCCCATAAATATTCCTCTGAGTCTAGATCCACCCTCAACCAACTCTTACGGTAACTACAAAAGAATGCAGGTACATCTCTGAATAACCATTGTAGGGAAGAAAACTCGTCTTGGAGTCAATATGACCAATTGTACAGACTCTTCCCACCTATTTTATTTTTTAGGTGAAAGGATTGTATAAGCATCTTTGCATATCACTGTGCCATATATTATATTGTAGCTGCTGTTGAAGCAAATGAGGAATTGTGCTTCTCTCACTGTGCTTATTGAGAAGCTATTTAGGTAAGGGCATGAATGAGCTCTAAAAAATAAAAACATCAATCAAGCCTTTCCTCTCTATGTGTGGATACATTTGTTTCTTACCTTTAAATTACATCTGTCTTGTAATGGAGATCTGAGTGGTTTTTAGCCTCTTGGCAATTCTGTGTGGCAAGTTTAGCTGCAGAGAGAGAGACTTTCACCTACTGAGCTTCATAATTTCATAGCTGAACAGGGATTTGAATTCTTGAGGTTTTCAGATCAAAATCCAAGATTTTGGCTGCTCTACCAAACCAGTGTTCTGTGGACATGTGAACTCATGGTTCACTGAAGATATCTGTTGCATTCATCATCAGGAATGAATGGAAATGAGAGGGGGGGCATCAACTAGATAGATAGATGAATGGATAGATGGATGGATGATAGAGGTATAGACAGTTCCTTCTGACCCCAATTTGCTTTGTCATTTACTTGGTTTGGAGCACGGCACAAAATGCGGGGTTTGCAGCGCATAACGGCACAAACTAGTGCAAAACTTTGACATCAGTTGGGGGGAAGGTTGTGATCCAGTATTTCAGGGTCACATGTTAATGAAGCTCCCTTAGACAACTCTCCATCCAAGGGAATGTGCCTTCTGTCAGTGGACTTCTTTAAAGATTTGCACCCTTTGAGCCCTCTATTAGTAAAGTGGTTTCAAGATACACTGAACATATGCTTTGATCTTTACAGTAAAAGTCTGTGGTTGGCTTTCATGGCTTCAGTGGTGTTGGCTATATTGCATCCCAAAAGCTTTAGCCAAGGTTGCACAAAGAGTCCATAGAAGGGCCAGGGAGTTGAAAAAAACCAAACATGCATGGAACAATCATTCATCCTCTTCCTAAGCATGCAGTGGTGACTGGTGTCCATTGGTGGAGGCAAAGCCATGCCTATGACTGGAGGAGATGGGCAGGTGGAGGCTGTCTGAGGGAAGACTGAATCTGGCAAGGTAGTGCTCCATTAGCCTTAATGGATCAGCCTCCACTGCATGCCTGCAGCTCCATGCATGTGAAGGGGAACCCATGTGCTCCTTCCACACCTCTGCATTGGGAGCCTGGACAGGAATGGGCCACAGAAAGGCTCACATTATGAGCAGCGGCTGGTGTACTGAGTTGCTCCCAGTATAGCTATTATTCATGGCTGAAGACTGGGGCATGAGGAAAGGACAAACATCTGCCTCCCTAATGATGCCTTTTCATTTTCATGGTAATTCAACTGCAAGGGCGCTAAAGATCGCTGGTCTTTTTATCCATGCAAGGTACCGTGACTTTTATGCATCCACAAGATGCTGTGTTTGACCTGCAGGATTTACATTCGTAGCCAAACGTTAACAATTATTCCAAGCTAGGAGAAGGGAGGGGGGACGACACACATGAACTTGCATCGCAAGTAACAGCCAGATGGAGACGGGAGTTTTTTCAGCACAAAAATGTATGCAAATCAGACATTTTAATATTTAGGACTAGATAAAAGATGTGAGAAAAAATCATTAAAGACAGGATGATCAAGCACCAAGATTAGGAGTGAATGTAAGTAAATGAGTATGTTTTGCCTTCCCTGCCTGGTCTTATTAATTGAAGGAGTTCGCTAAATAGTGGGTAAGTGATAAAAGCACCGCTTGATGATTTTATTTAGAATTGGGAAAGAACTTTAATCGAGACCTTTGGAAAAGCTTGATTTAAAAAAAGGTTTGTGACAATAGGGGGAGTGGTTAAGTTCCATTGTGGTTTTTAATATGGTGAGAAAATTAGGGAGCAGAGAGATAGGAGCGAATGGGCAGTTTCGATATAAAGAGGCATTAACAATGAGGTGCCCCTCGATAGCAGGTGTCGATCAACATATTGAACAGAGGCTTCCAAAATGAAGAGAATTGCTTGGTGACAATGTATGGATAGTAGCGATTGCCTGGGATTCATTATGCCTCTCGAGGATGGATATGGAGAGCATCAGAAGGACCTAACGCACACAAAAAGCCCGATTACGGCTCAACACAATGGCAGATGAAATTCAATTTAGATAAGTGCATGGTAAATTGGCAGAGCACAATGAAAGGAACAATTTGAACTACTTGAACATGCTGATGGGTTCTGAATTAAAAGTAACATTTTCTTGAGGGGGGGGGAATCTGACACCATTGGACAATCCAGTGTGGAAAGGTGGGGTGGGGGAAAACGATCTGGATAAAAAGTTGGGAGAGAACAATCTTACAAGTAGATAAGAGAACAGTTCTAAAAACATTGTAATGCTATTAGATAACTGGGAGGCTTGAATAGACCTTTTCAGGTGTGGACGACCTCATCTAATTGTAGACCTCATCAAGCACAAAAATGGGAAATGGAGAGATGAGGGCAATGGATATTATTAGCACAAGAGAGAATCCATAAAAGGAGTAAGGACTCCTTAAATGGGAAAGGAGAGAAGAATATAACAGAAGTGCAGTCATTTAAATTAAGGATTGTTCTGCAAATTGTTCAGATGCTCTTAGTCTTCATGGGGAAGATCGTGAAGAGCACCAAAGAACTTAAGGAGCACTGTTGAGAGTGCTCCTAAATTCTCTCGTAATTTTGAAAACTCCCCTTCTCTTTATCGGTGCTAAAGAACAAGTGACATACAAAGGCTATGGAAGGCGGCTTCTTGTGGGATCCTTTGTACTTAAGTATAGATACCTGTGAGACCTGGAACTATGCCGGTGACAAAGAATAGTTGCTGGTGGCAGATCCTCCACTCTGACCTTGGCAATGGCCCCTGAGCTTTTACTGCAGCCAGATCACCATGAGATCAAATCCCATGCAAAATTTCCAGTTGCATATGGAGCCCATTTCAAAACTGTCCTGAAGGAGCATTGTTTTTGCACCTAATGGTCATGTTTTCTCTTTCTCTGAGCTTACTACTTGTGAGTTGGCAACAGCATTCTGTGCGTAAATAAGGACCCCTATACAAATGGGAAATGACGCCCTGCAAGAGAAGGCAGCTCCATGATACAGTACAGATAATCTGAAGGCGTAAATGTTATTATAGTCAGGGCTTTTTTTCTCATCCAGAACTCAATTCCAGCACCTCTCAGGTGGGTGCCATTGCCGTTATAAGAGAACAAAGAAGGCGTTCATGGTGAGTTCCGGCACCTCTTTTTCGAGAAAAATAGCACTGATTATAGTCATTATTATTCAACTCCTCCCTGTCTTTCCACACTGCTATCCTGTGGGGGTGATTATCACTTTAGCACATATTCTCACAGGGGCCACTTCTGTACTCCCCTGGAGCTCTCCTAGGTCCTGCAGATTCTGCTTCTGGCTCACTGCTAGGGATACTCGATACTCAACCTGATCCATACCTCCCACGTCTTGTTTTTCATTAGCAAGTCTCTATCCATTTAATAGCTGCACGACAGGCAAAAATTCAAGAGGAGGAGCATCTGCAGTGATGGGAAAAGTAGCAAATTGCAAAGGTGGCAAATTGGTCTTGTTGTTCTAATGCCAGGACTCTCGTCAACTGAACTCTTTCCCAGTTGGAGAATGGAAGAATGCATCGTTTGTGATCCGCCAAGCTAAAGGCAACCAACCAGCTATGTATTTTGGTCTTCCACTCATTTAATGATGGCCCCTTATTATTAATGGGTGCAATTCAATGTTGCACTAAGGTGAATGTTCCATCAGTGCAAGCATTGCAGCTTTCTGGATGGATTGACCCCCCCCATGTTTTCCTGAGGATATTCCTTGCTTTCACGGAGCCATTTTTAGGGGTGTCGGGACTCCAGAGGAAGAGAGGAAGGGAAAGCATTGCTGCACGTGCAAAAGCCTTCATGCAGAGCTTGCAGTGATGGGACTTGTTAGGTGAATCCTGCCTATTAATAATAATAACAACAATAATAATTCAAATTACATTCCTGAGTAGGCAAGAAAAATGGGTTTGCTGAGTTGCTGGTGATCTACTTTTGGTTTGGTGGGTCTCAAGTTTTATAAATCTGTGATAATCCATATGCCTGGTCATAGAATCATAGAATTGTCAGGTTGGAAGGGATCCTGAGGATCATCTAGTCCAACCACACGGGGATCAAACCTGCAACCTTGGCATGATCAGCACCACGCTCTAACCAACTGAGCTAACAAGGCATTATTACAGAGACCATAGTTTGACCTAGGTAGAATTTGCTCCATCCTCTGGGACTGATACTTTGCAAGTGTAGACAGAAAACAGAAGGCTGTGATAGGCTTGATGGATCTCAAGTGTGCAGGCCTTGTTGACACTCTGTGCCTGGTTTTCTGTTACTCTGAGTGCGTGTGCCTTTTCTGACCTATTGCAGCTTGAGAAACAAATCACAGCTGTTCTGCAAAGCAAGCTTTTAGTGGGGTGAGTTTTAACTGGTGAGTGAAATCAGATTTGATCTAAACCTGGTGAATAGAACAGCATGGTCATTGCAGAAAATCTTCTCCCATGGCCTTGCGTGCTTAATGTTTCCTGTCTCTTGTCCTCATCCTACAGTATAAACCACAGCTAGTATTAAATACTTCTATGACTGAAGGCTTAGAATCACCAGTGGAAACAATTCGTCTCTATCATTGTGCATGCATATATATATGGAAAATAAAAGCTCTCCAAATCAAATGTCCTAACCTACGAAAAAAATCAATATTAGAATGTATACAACAAAGTTCTTCTAAAAGGGTAGAGCAGCACTTTCTGTTTTTAAATGGATTGCCTTTTTTCATTTTAATGGTAGGAAATGATTGGCGTGTGCTTCCCACAAGCAACCCTTCCTCCAACAAAAATGTAAATAGTGCAAAGATAGCGGTGGTTCATAGTAGCTCAATGACTCTTCCTTTCTTGTGAACACAACTTGTGGGGGTGGGGAGGAGCTCTTCTGCCTGGTTCTAGCTATTAGTCAGGTATTGTAAATGCAGCAGTTTAAAGTTTGTTACAGTGAGAGGGTGTGTACAGTGCATCTGTGCCTCAACATGTCGGAATAGCAATAGCTGAAAGCAGCATGGGAATGCCAGCAACAGCAGATTGCAACTGGCTGCCTGTGCTGAGGGTAATTCGTGAAAATTGTCTTGGTAAATCAAGTCTTCTCTAGTCCCACGCTATGAAGTAGCAACCATCCAACATTTTAGTGGGAATAAGAAATATTGGTACCATGTGAAATAGTCAAACAGGCAGAGATCTGAATTAGGAAGGATGTGAAATAGCCATTCCACGTATCCTACCCATGTAACTGTTATAGGCTGGATGCAGCCTTAGTCGTGCTTAGAGTAGATATATTGAACCACAGGGACTTGTTAGCCATGAGTAATTTATGTCCCACTGGTTTCATTGGATTTCCTCTAAGCATGACTAAGGCTGAAGTCCTAACTCCTCTTGCCTGGGAGTAAGCCCCATTAATTTCAATAGGGCTTAACTTCTGAGTAGAAAAGGTTTGGATTGTGCTCTAAGTCTGGATCCGAACCTACTGTACACACCCACTTTTGAGAATATGCATCCCGGAATACAATATCACTTTTGGGCGAGGTGGAAATAGCCATGAAAATAGCAGATAATGTTTTGCACATCCCAATTCTCTCATCAGCCTTTTGCCACTCTTCTGAATTAATTAAATGCACACAGCACTTTCCTCTTGCGGCAGAAAGCGCATGTAAAGGAAGGCGTTCCCCCAAAGGAGCGAAGGCATTAACATCCATGCTTATTGCATAACAAGAAGTCTTCTTTAAGTTTAAAGGAGAAGATGTTTTAATTTAATAAGCTGATTGCTCTTGCACCAGAGCACTGACAAATGATTATTATGCGGAACTCCATTCTTCCATGAATCGGCAGATGTCTTTTGACCTACAATGCAATCATTGATCTAAAACTGAATGGGCCACTGGAGAGAAGCCACCGCTCTCTAATGTTAGAGGTGAATGATTGTTTCTACCAGGGAAGCCAGTGCTTAAGGATGTTGTAGACAGGCCCTCATCAGAGTCAATCCCCACAGGTGTAGTGGAAAGGTGTTTATAATGTTTAATACCTTGTGCTTATGCACAGGTTGGTTTCTCAAGGAATTCATTATAGGGTGTATGTGTGTGTGTTCCTGCTCCTTCAGTGTTTGTGGTCTAATTGGCGAGCCAAGAGGCTTGTAGATTTGTGTCTTCTTTTTTGTGAAAGTTAGATGTGCCGCCTTGGAGAAAGATAAATGTGGTGTGAGCTAACAGGAGCTTTTGAGCTGATTGAGGGTTGTTTGAAGTTTTACCCCCCCCCCTTCACTTACCGCCTGTTGTGTAATTTCAAGTTTGAAAGTTCAAGGATGCGGTATGCTGTTTTTGCAACTGCAGATGGAAGGTATCTGGAATGCACCCCATTTTGACCTAGCTGGTTCATTCATATTTTTTTCTGAAATTATGCAACTGATAAAGCACATTCCTTGGAATGTTGTTAAAGATGTGGTAGCCATGAAAGGGGAAGCAGTGTGTAAAGTTCCCCCCTCACTCTGGTTTTGATATCTAACACAACATTTTTCATGAAGTTCCCCACTCATTTGCACCATACCTGCCATAGGATGGGGAAGGCCACGGCATTGGGGCACAGGTAAGTTTCACCAGATGTTACAGAGGGGAAGAGAGGAGCCAGCCACGTAGCTGGATATTTAGTTGGGCCTTTAGATAAGCGACAGCCCCAGCTCAGAGCAGAAGCATCCCACGTGTACATATTGTCTAGGAGAAATGCTAAAATCTCTGTATCTCCCAATGACAGAATTAAAGTGCAGAAATACATCTTCTCCCAGTCCCATGTACAACATTGGTTTTATAGCAATTGCTATATCATTGGTGGGGTTAATTTGTTGCTGGGCTGTTTTTATCAGCAAAATTTAATTAGAAGGGATGATAAATGTTGTGACACCAGAGTTTCGTAAACATGGGCCATATATCACTAGAGACAATGGACTACCAAGTAGAATTCTGTGTGCAGAAATCCTGCCCACAGCTACCCCTGGGTGGGCTTGTGTAGGGATGATCGCGGAGTGGGGAGTGGGGTCCGGAGGCAGCACACTTCCCCACCCGCAGGCAGCCTCAAGCCTGCCTGCACGTGTGACCTTGGGGTGTGGGGCACACACACCCCTCACAGACAAAGCCATGGCTGTTTGAACATAGTTGCCTCTGTCTAACCTTCTGCGGTCTCAGTAGTCTGCGGTGCCCTGTCTATAACCTTTGTCTCTGAGACCTTTTGTCTCCTTCGTCATACACTGCAAGGGGAAAATGACGCGGTGGAAACCGGTGCCAAAATAACTTTGTACCACCCCACGATCTCGGGACTGGAAGATGTGTAAAGGTCACAGCCTAAAATGTATTTGCCTGGTTTGCATATTTGTCTCAATAAAAGGAGGCTCCACAGGGCTGGCCAGCAGCTCGCTTTCAGCTCACCTGTGTGCAGCTCACCTACATTATCAACTCCTGCCTCATGTCCATCACTTCAGGCTTGAACCACAACAGCCAGATGCACCAACACTCTGCACAACACAGCACAGGATAGGGTAAGACAGTTAACTGGAAAGAATAATGTGGCTAATCTCTGGACGTTTTTAACCACCCCTTGGTTAGAATTCAATTGGTGAATGCAATGGAAATCCCACATGGCAAACCATGAACACATATTCAACCACGCACCTGGATCTTTGCAAGATGACCCCCTCATTGGTTGTATGGGCCCCAAATGCCTTTTGAAGGTGGATTTAGCTCACTGGCTTTTGCCAATTGTTCTGAGTGGGGAAATAAAGTGTCAGCAAAAAGTGGTTTTTCAATAAAATCATGTCATTGAACAAAACATCTGCTCAACAAAATCATTCTGGCTCCTGACGTGCTTCTGTCAAACCATGAAATTTCCTGATTTGTCTGGACAGTAGGATCATGCAACACTTGCTACTTGCGCCAGCTGCACTGGTTATTGCTGTGTTTCTGAGCCCAATTTAAAGTGCTGGTTATGACCTTTAAAGTCTTAAGCGGTTAAGCTCCATGTTTTTGACAGACTGGCTACAGCTGCACCAAGCTGCCCACACTTTGAGGTTAGCAACGGAGGCCCTTGTCATTTGCCCACCCACCGGAGGTCATTACACTGGAAGATATGAAGCAGAGGACATTCTCTGTAGTAGCCCCATTGCTTTAGAATGCACTTCTTTCTGAGACAACATGACAGGGCCTTCCAAAATAGCCATAGATGAGTTTTTAGAGTGCTTGCATGCAGAAGGTCTCAAGGAAGGGGTGACTCCAGAATGAAACCCTGAAGAGCTACTGCTGAGCTAGGTGAACCAATGGCTTAATTCAGTATAAGCACTCATCCAAACTTCTGCTTGTCCTGTGCCTAAAAAGCATATGTCTGAGCTGTTTCCTGTTTGTCCTGTGCATTCTAGGCATGGGTCCAAGCCGTTTTGCATTTGCTTGGGGAAAGCTGCTCTTTACCTCTGAATCGGAACAAACAGCAATTCATGGAAAACCCTATTGCCATTTGTTCCGATTCTGCAGTAAAGAGCAGGTTCTCCCAGGGGAAATGGAGGGGTCAATGGAAGTGTGGAGGGGCCTAAGGCATCTTCCTATACAGAGTGCACTTTTCTTCAAAGGCTCACTTTTAAAAGGATTTTTTTACTAGCTTGCTTTTGCTAATGGGCTTGATTACATTTTAGTGATGTTTTGTTTTATTAGCCACTCGTTGCCCCATACTTAATTAATTGGTATTTTCATTGCATGTCTGTATAGTAGCATAAGATGCCTTGAAAGAGTTTACTTTCAAAGGCAGCATATTAAGTATTTTAAATAAAAATAAAAATAATACCTTTCTGAAAAATCCCCACCCTGCACACCTTTAGCCACCCAATAACAGAGACATCTATATGAGTCATTGGGCCAGCTGGCCATCTTCACCTTGAAAGCTGCTGCCTCTTTGTCTTTGCCACCTCATTGTACAATCACACTAAATTGCTTCTTCTGTACTTTGTAATTTAACTTGGCAAAACGACACCTGCATGAGAGGGGAGGGAGAAACCACCCTGCAGTTTTGCTGTCAGGAAAAAACAGAAGCAATTACAACCATGTATGTTCAAAGTCAAATACGCACTTATGCATCTGACAATCACTTGAGTAGCTGTGATAACCATTTGGGGCGATTTTGTACATAAAGTGTGGACTGAAGGGCTTTATTGTTCTTTTATTTTACTTATAAAATAAGTAAGGGGCTACCTTTGAAGGTGACTCGGAAACTACAACTAATCCAGAATGCGGCAGGTAGACTGGTGACTGGGGGCGGCCGCCGAGACCATATAACACCGGTCTTGAAAGACCTACATTGGCTCCCAGTACGTTTCCGAGCACAATTCAAAGTGTTGGTGCTGACCTTTAAAGCCCTAAACGGCCTCAGTCCAGTATACCTGAAGGAGCGTCTCCACCCCCATCATTCTGCCCGGACGCTGAGGTCCAGCGCCGAGGGCCTTCTGGCGGTTCCCTCATTGCGAGAAGCAAAGCTACAGGGAACCAGGCAGAGGGCCTTCTCGGCAGTGGCGCCCGCCCTGTGGAACGCCCTTCCAGCAGATGTCAAAGCGATAAACAACTACCTGACATTCAGAAGACATCTTAAGGCAGCCCTGTTCAGGGAAGTTTTTAACGTGTGATATTTTACTGTATTTTTGGTTTCTATGGAAGCCACCCAGAGTGGCTGGGGAGGCCCAGCCAGATGGGCGGGGTATAAATAATAAATTATTATTATTATAATTATTATTATTATTATTATTATTATTTGCAGAAATCGGGAGGGAGCTTTTCAGCGTAAGTTGGCATGACCTTCACTGGTCTTTGTGAAATAAAACTTTCCAGTCAGAAGCTGCTTGCAGAGAAGGATTCTTTGCATGCTTACTTGGGCATAAAGCCGATAGAACACAGTGATAATTTTTGCCTCATAAGCATAGACTGGGGCTGCTTATGAGGAAAAAGAAGGCATCCTTCCATTGCTTTTCTGCTCCCAAGAATGCTTCCATTTCTCCTGGATTTTAAATGACTTCTTTACACACTTTGGCTTGTAAGTGTATGTCTGCGACGTATTAGAAAAAGCTATCAAGAGATCCCCTCTCTCACAGAAAGGGAACTTATTGCCCTCCAGGCATGGGCGTAGCTGAGGGGGGCAGCTGCCCCCTCTAGAGCAAGTAAAACAACAGAAATACTTAACTAACTGACAAATCACATTGGTTCTTCCCCTGCAACAAAAACCCTGGCTACGCCCATGCTTCTAAAGGTAAAGGGACCCCTGACAGTTAAGTCCAGTCGTGAATGACTCTGGTGTTGCGTGCTCATCTCACTCTATAGGCCGAGGGAGCCAGCGTTTATCCGCATACAGCTTCCGGGTCATGTGGCCAGCATGACTAAGCTGCTTCCGGCGCAACGGAACACCGACACCAGAAAAGTGCACAGAAATGCTGTTTACCTTCCCACCGGAGCAGTACCTATTAATCCACTTGCACTTTTTGGCATGCTTTTGAATTGCTATGTTGGCAGGAGCTGGGACCGAGCAATCCCATTGCGGGGATTCAAACCGCCAACCTTCTGATTGGCAAGCTCAAGGCTCAGTGGTTTAGACCACAGTGCCACCCACGCCCCTCTAGATGTGGCTATTCATGGTGCCCACAGTCATGTCTGGATTCCAAGAGAGCTATAACCTCTCCCAACATTCTCTGGGAGTTATTAAACAGCAGAGAGAGAAGGTGGTACCTTGCAGAAGAACTCCACAAGAGAATTCCTATGGGACTAAGCAGAAATATTTCACTGCCACCTTCTGGAAGCTGCCACCCAAAATACTGCCCTAGTTGTTATAAGAATGCCTAAGACCTGACAAAACTTCAGACAAAATGAGGCTGCGCTGTGCTTAATCCATAGTATGTGCCTGTGTTTTAACCAGACATAATCATAACCCTTTGGGAGCAGAAATGCAAAAGAGTGATCAAAAATGGAAAGAAGAGCGGAACTGCAGAACTTCTCTTTTGTGCATTTTTTTTAAAAAAACTTCCTTTTGTTGCACTTATAAGAAACTTTAAAACGCCCCCCAAAGGAATCTTTCTGTTTGACATAAATGAGCTGAGGGTCCCCCTTGCCTGAGATAGTTTCAAAGTCTTTAAGCAATAGATAACTGAAATATATGGAAGCCAAACCTTTTAATTTGATCAAAGGAGAAGGTCTCCTTTAATACTGAGCAGTGTCCTTATTTCTTTATTAGTTAAATTATTGTCTAATGTTTTTCCTCTTTACTTACTGAGCCAGATGTTTAAAAACTTTTGAATAATAACACACTGTTTTCAAAGTTCCTGCAAAAGAAGAAGAAGCAAAAAGCCAGGATTGCTATATTTCATGCCAGACATAGGAACTTGTGCCCCCTCCAGATGTTGCTGTGCTGATAATGGCTGGGGCTGATGACAGCAGGAGTCCAAAAAACCTCTGGAGGGTCACAGATTCCCCCTTCCCTATTTTAAACATTAATACTTTAACTACGTTTAAAAAAATCTAAATATTTGATCTTCATAACTGAACAGCTATCATGCTTTTCTCCAAGTTTCATTGCACAAGTGGACTTTGTGCCATGCAGACATGACCCTACTTGGCACTAGGCTGAATTCTACCCATTGTCCCCATATACTAAGAATTCTGAAGTGGCTTTTCTTTCCATGGCTGATGGCAAGGTTCCCCCACACATCTGAGTCCTGGCATCTCACTGAAAAAATTAAGCACTGCCCACACTCATTTTCCCAATGCTGAAAGTGTAGTCCCACTATTGCAGGAAACCTTTTCAAATCTAATAACTTATGGTAGTGCTTCTGTTATATGGCTGCTAGTTCCATTTGGTGCTAAATGCTAGTTCTGAGCTGAGTGTTCTTCGTGTTGCTTTTGCTTTCTCTGCTAGTTCTGCTCTCCCCCTCTCATATATACAGTCACATGAGTTGGTCCCCCGGCGGCTAGCCCTACATATAGTCATATGGGCTAGAGGAAGGCTGGCAGAGAATTCAAGTGATGCCAGTTGTACAGCACTGCAGTGGGCAGGGCTCCTGTTCAGGATTCCAGCCATTCTTTTCAGGATACTCCATTCTACCCACCTCTATCCCATCCCCCCATTATTTCATGCCCCTCCCACAACAGTAAGCCAGCATAACATGGCCACTAAGCATGCTCAGTCATCATGGAGCTGTTTGTGGTCACACCTAATAATAATAATAATAATAATAATAATAATAATAATAATAATAATATTGTTCACCTGCAAACCTATGGGGGTTTCCCAAGCTTGCTAATACCTGTAAGGATCCACACTTAGACAATGAGTGTACTATTAGTAGACAGCATCTTAAAAAGTAGAGACATCACCTTGCCAACAAAGGTCTGTATAGTTAAAGCTATGGTTTTCCCAGTAGTGATGTATGGAAGTGAGAGCTGGACCATAAAGAAGGCTGATCGCCGAAGAATTGATGCATTTGAATTATGGTGCTGGAGGAGACTCTTGAGAGTCCCATGGACTGCAAGAAGATCAAACCTATCCGTTCTTAAGGAAATCAGCCCAGAGTGCTCACTGGAAGGACAGATCCTGAAGCTGAGGCTCCAATACTTTGGCCACCTCATGAGAAGAGAAGACTCCCTGGAAAAGACCCTGATGTTGGGAAAGATGGAGGGCACAAGGGGACAACAGAGGACAAGATGGTTGGACAGTGTTCTTGAAGCTACCAGCATGAGTTTGACCAAACTGCGGGAGGCAATGGAAGACACAAGTGCCTGGCGTGCTCTGGTCCATGGGGTCACGAAGAATCGGACACGACTAAACGACTAAACAACAACAACAACATGCATGGAGATTGCCTAAACTTTAGCCCAGTTGAGTTGGGTAGAGAGCTTCACTGGGCTTGATCAGTCAAGCTTTTGGGATTACACAAGGCTTGCTCCTTTTACAGATTTCCCTGAACTGCATCTTGTGGGTTAGCTCAGGCATTGCACAGTTCCCTGGACCCTTAGAATCTGAAGTAGTTAGTGTCCAAGACTTGGAAGCAAGGCAGATAAACACTTAAGTTACCTGCTTGATGCTTAGCTGTTCACCAAACACCTCTTCCCCACTGAACACAAAAATCAAAACGTATGGACATTTGACTTTTAACCCTGACGGTGAGTGCTAGCTACATGTCTGCTAACACTGAATGTTGAATTGTATTGAGGTGGGTGGGGGGTGGGAATGATAATTTGAAAATATCCAAAGTTCACAAAGAACAATTTAGAAGATTGGGGGCAGAGGAAGCAAATTAATTTCAGCACTAATCTAATCTATTTTGAATGAAGTTTCTGGTGATGAAGTGTGAATTGCTCTGGAAGGAGGTGTAAATGGCTTGTATCAAAGGTCTTCTTGCACAGAAGTGGTAGCACAGAAAGAGCTTCATGGTGGTTTGCAGAAGGAAGGAGGGAGGTGTTCCATTAAGACACAGCACTTGCATGCCTCAGATTAGAGTTAAGATCTTCATTGAGTTCTGTGTGGGCTCCAAACCAGTCTGCTCTGGCATGCCGCAGGCAGGGAGAGCACAACCTGCAACAGGGGTAGCCAACGTGCTGCTGTCGTCATATTGTTGGACTACCACTCCCATCAGCTGCACTCCCTGTTTTTGCTCAGCCATCTATGGAGAACCTAAGCAATGGCTGGCAGGAGACTCTGTGCAAGGTGTGGGTTGGGATTGCATAGTAAGTCTGTAAGGTGCTACCAAATTCTTTCTGCTGCTGTTGCGCATCAGTGAAGGTGTATGAATCAAATTATTTCTTTGGGTAAAGAGCTGTGAAAAGTGGAAGGGCCCCTAGCTTCTTTCCTTCTGGTTGAGCAGAATTTCTCTCTCACTATTCTCATTCCTTTTGGAAATTATATTTGGCTTGGCAAACGCATAAACGAAGACTGCGTGTCGACTCTGGGTGTTTTGTTCAGCTCCTAACGAAGCCCTAATGTTGGTCTTACATTTTTTATGAGGAAGATAGACTTGGTCGGTAATTGCTTCTAAGTGTAAGATCTCTGTGTTCATTTGAGACACTCTATTGATTAAATCTCAACAGTCTGCTGCACAATCGGAAACGGATCAGCCTCACAGCCAACATCTGATTTTACTCTTTACTGTTTTTTAAAAACCATTAATACAAAGGGATCAGATCCCTTTCTTCCTCCAACTTTAGGCATCGCCTTTATTTCTCTTGTTCTGCACCTTACAAAAATCGGGGAACCAGCGCTATCTCGAAACAAACACCAACTTGCTTTGATGAGAATAGAAAGACTTAATTGCTTTGCTATTGGTAAATTTGCTGCTTGCAGATGGCAAAAGTGGCTTAAGATTATTGTTACCTTTCAGTCATGTTTCCTTCAATTCCTATCTCCATCTTTGTTTATCTGAAGTCAGGTATTTTGCAAACAGTGGACTAGGGTCCTGCAGGGGAACTACCACCATACTACAAGAAATAAAGGAATGAGAAAATCCCCTATGAGCCCAAAATCACAGTCTCTCATAGCCATTCCATATGATTCAACAATGGACCCTACTTTGCAAAGGTTAGCCCTCTCTTTGACGGGCTGACCAGTCCAAGCTCAGTTCAGGGCTAAGGAATTGGCCCAAAGTCCCCAGGAACTCTGGGCTCCCATTAAAGACCAGTCTTTTGCTTGCTTTATCTATCAGTGCCTCACCCCATCCAGAAAAAAATACAGTAACTGGAAAGGAAATGAGTGGTGATGGTGGAGGTACCTTGGTTACTGGTCAATAGCTAGTTTTTGTCAGGCTTCAGAGAATCCAAACCCTCTTCCCCCACGGCTGGTTGCCAGGAATGGATAAGACAAGGAAGTTCTTACCAATGTTGTTTATTCAATATTCACAGAGAGAGGCTTAGAAATGTAGCCTCCTGGAGTAATGGTGTTGCTCCAAGTGAAACCCCACCCCCTCTGTCTCTCCCATTATACGTCATCCCTACGGTGGCTGATCTGTGCCTTCTGCCTCTGAGGTCTCTACTCTCCTACTTTCCATGTCCACCGAGTTCTGGGAGGGTTTTTTTAAATGCTTTCTAAAGACACTGAGTCTGTCAGCTGTCTCTCCCCTGGTGCTTCTTCTTCTTCCTGCTCCTCTCCCATTATTTCCCAGCTTTCCCCCTCCTCTGCCTCTGAGCTGTGACCTCCCACAAACCACTGTTGTAAATCTATACTGTCTTCCTCTTCTCTGGAAGGTCAGGCTGGGGACGCGGTCTCCACCATTCCTCCTCTGTCCAGTCCCTGACAGTTTTATGGAAAGGCCACTTGAGAGGGTAGGTGCAGTGGGGTGGGCCAGACCCCAAACCCTCCTACAAAATGGGATGTCAGTGAGTCCTATTGCCATGCAAAATTATTCCGTTGCTTCCGGGTTGGCAAAAGGGGTGGGGTAACGTAGCAGTGGGACTTCAGACTTTGATCGCTAGTCAAAGATCAGTAATTCCAAGGATAATTCTATGAGTAGTCCAGTGGCTACTTGCACAAAAGATATGAGCCTTCTTCAGGCAATCTGTATGTGTGTAAGATAAACACATGAGAGGGGGTGGTGAAGATGAGTGCATGGCCCATGCCTCCCTTGTTGCTGTTCCCATCACCTTCCAGTTCTCGGAAGGCAAAGGTCTCCTGGGTCTTGAGGTCTGCAGCGGAAGTAGTAATGGGCCTAAGTCCAAAGCAAGACAAGACACGTCCCTGGACAGCTCCCAGTGGGCCCTGCTAGCTGAGTTTGAGGAGGTGTTGTCCCAGCAAATGTTTAGGCTCATCAAAAACCTTAAAAAGGCTGGCAGGGCTTGGCCTTCCAGTGGCTCCTTTGCAAAAGCTGTTTGCAGCATTCAAAGGGCCCATAGCCTATTCAGCAATTGCATGTTCCTTCATGGTGGAGGAGCAGGAGCGGCTACAGGGAGATGATGGAAGAGCCACCTCATCCGAACCAGGGTCCTCCTCAGGCCAGCACTGGGACCTGGTAGTGGCTGGTGGGGCAGCAGCGTTTACCTGGCCTCCTGCCATCAGCAATGTTGTGGCTTACTGGGAAGGGTGAGGTTGGCATAGTGCAAACACACTGGTAGAAGCCCCAGATTGGCTTATCCAGTGTGTTTACCTAACACCATCCTCTCCACTGCACCACCCCTCTTCCTCCTGGTAAGCCACAGGAATGCCAGTGTTGGAAAGTCAGGTTAGCGCCATGACCCTGCCCCACCAACCACTGCTGACATGACAGAGGGGAGTCCCTCTCCTGTACATGTGGAACCTTCTCACACATAGTAGAACCCTGAGATATCAGGGCTCTAAAATGCACAGGGGAAATCCACAAGTATAGGCAGTTCACCACTTCAGAAGATCACCCTGCAGAAAATTCCTGGAATAGTGACAAAGTAGGCAGAGTCCCTACTGCCTCCCCTCACCTGAAGAGGGCTAATGTGTGACTCTTTTCCAACCCTTTGTTGGGCATTCCACCAAGGAGCTGCCAGAATCCAACATACTGTAATGTCACGTCATCCATTTTAAATTTATTCCACTTTCTTATATTGTATCGACAAGGTTTTAACGGAGACTTTGTTTACTGTCAGCCGCTCTGAGGCCTCTTTTGAGGCATGCAGCAGGATATAAATTGGGGGGGGGGGAGGAAGCACACAAACAATAAATAATACCTTAGATGTGAAAGGGACTTAGGAGGAAGTTGATTTGATATAATGATCAAAAATCTGAAAAAGTCATGCAACACCAAGCATTGATGCTTCCCCTCAGACCTTTACAAAATAATTACTTTTCCTCCTCGCAAGAACCTTGACAGCCTTGCTTAATAATAATGTAATCAATATAACATCTCATAATGTCTGACCTCATTGTTGGTTCTCGAGCTCTCTCTTTTGTGCTGTTGTTTTTGCATTGCGGTTGGTGATGAGGATTTGTCTGTGAGCCAATATATTCAAAAGGATCTCATAACTGGCTAGCTAAAGGTTTCTCAAGGCCTCGCGGGAGGAGGGAAGGTTGGAGAGTGCCAGTCTTTTTTCTAGCCCCCTCACTCACAAAATTGGAGATGGCCTTTGGTATGCAGCCATACGGGGAGAGGAGGGATCTCTATAGCATCTGGACAACCCTCTCCCTCTCCTCCTCCTCCTGTCTATTTCTGCCGAGATAGAGAAGAAGACCATGGCAGCAGGGTTCTTTTGCTAAGTCCTTGGCAGCCGCCATTGTAATATCCCACAAATGCCCTGCAGTGATGTATTGTCACTCTGGGGCACTACGGGTAATTGCAGCGGTCACTGCCTGGCACACTTTGGAATGCCAGAAGAGGGGGTCCAAGCAGTGGTGGCTGGAGCCCATTAGGACAGGTAAGGTGGAAGGAAGAGAGGCCAACAGTAGGTGGAACCAGAGTCAATGATAGATGGAACCAGAGTCAATGACAGACAGAGCCAACTAATTCTAGTTTTGTCCCCATCCTCCTCTTTGCTGAACTCTGCAACAGCAACGTTGACACTAAGGAGGAGGCTGTTGGCAGCCAGGGCCATCTCCTGAACTTGTATACAAGGAGGTTGGCAAGTGGGGGCTGGCAGAGAGCAGACTGAGCTTGGTTGGGCAGCATCCCCTATGCCTTCGGTGGGTGTGGGAAGGCAGCCTTCGCTGGGCCTAGGACAATGGTGTCAGCAGCAGTGGGCCTCCGACAGATGCCCAATGATGTCCTCTCTTGTGACTTGCCTCCCCTTGCTCCTACCCATCGCCACAAATTTACCTCAGAGTAAGAGGCATGGATAGGTGGTCTCCTTTTCAATGTGTATCCCGGTCTCCTGATGTACCTTGCTGGGATCTTCAGACAATTGTCTTTCCCCTGTGAAGTTGGAGATGCCTTCCTGTGGTGTAGGTCCATTGTTCCTGAGCATCTTGAACACATGGCTCTCTTCACTACACTGTTTCCCCTCCCTGCCACTGGTGTCCCTGTTGATGGAGGCTGGTCCACTCAGGATACGGGATAGTGCCTGTCCTGAAATAGTGTTATGATTTTCAGTATGCTACTCTCCCCTGCGTGGGATACAGGTGGCGCAGTGGTCTAAACCACAGAGCCTAGGACTTGCCAATCAGAAGGTCGGTGGTTTGAATCCCCGCGACGGGGTGAGCTCCCGTTGCTCGGTCCCTGCTCCTGCCAACCTAGCAGTTTGAAAGCACGCCAAAAAGTGCAAGTAGATAAATAGGTACCACTCTGGTGGGAAGGTAAATGGCATTTCCATGTGCTGCTCTGGTTTTGCCAGAAGCAGCTTAGTCATACTGGCCACATGACACGGATAAACTGTCTGCAGACAAACGCCAGCTCCCTCAGCCTGTAAAACGAGGTGAGCGCTGCAACCCCAGAGTCGTCTGCAACTGGACTTAACTGTCAGGAGTCCTTTAGCTTTTTAATTATCCCTTGCAGGGATCAAATGGCAGCCAGTCATGCTCACAGGAGAAAGAAATGGAAGTCCTGGAGGATAGCAATGGGAAGGGAGCTAACTTTGTTCCCCAGTGGCCTCAGGCATAGGATACCCACCCTGCCCCTGTCTGCATAACTCCCCCCCCCAAAAAAGTGGTTCTGTTTCAGAGACATGCTGAAAAGAGGCAAACTTCTATGGAGAGCGGCTGGTTTTAACATAGAGCCAGAGAGAGCATGTCAGGTAATTGATACGATCAGGAAGTTGTCAGGAAAAAAAGACAGATCTGATTTGTCAACCAAAGCAGAACTCACTGGGTGGCCTTAGGCAAGCCTCGGCTCTCTCAAGGACAAATGACATGAGATGCGGGAAAATTATGACTCCATTTCCCTGGCTTTTTTTAAACACAGCTGTCAGGAGGAGAATTTGGATTGGAGCTGGGACATATAGAAGTTAACCCTCTTCCCCATGCCATCTCCCCACCCTATCTGCTAAAGGTCCCAGTGTGGTGGGTGTGGGAAGGCAGCTAGCTTTTTCCAAATCCTCCATTCTGTGTGCTGCTACATGCACCTGCAGATTCCACCACCCTCTTTGCCAATCACCTTTCCTGATCATAGAATCATAGAATTGCAGAGTTGGAAGTGATCTTGAGGATTATCTAGGTCAACCTCCTTCAATGCAGGAATATGCTACTGTCCCATACGGGGATCACACCTACAACCTTGGTATTATTAGCACCAGGCTCTAATCCAGGGGTCAGCAAACTTTTTCAGCAGGGGGCCGGTCCACTGTCCCTCAGACCTTGTGGGGGGCCGGACTATATTTTTTTTTGGGGGGGGAGGAATGAATAACCCACAAATAACCCAGAGATGCATTTTAAATAAAAGCACACATTCTACTCATGTGAAAACACCAGGCAGGCCCCACAAATAACCCAGAGATGTGTTTTAAATAAAAGGACACATTCTACTCATGTAACAACATGCTGATTCCCGGACTGTCCATGGACCGGATTTAGAAGGCAATTGGGCCGGATCTGGCCCCCGGGCCTTAGTTTGCATACCCATGCTAATCAACCGAGCCCTTTACATCTCACCCACCCCTCCCCTATCTCCTCACAGCTCTCTTCCCCTTACCCCCACAGCTTGCTCCAAGCATCTCTCACTACTCTCCAACTTGCCTGAAGCCCCACAGATGTTTTGAGGGCTCGCTGATGTGGTCTCCATGACAGCTACAGACCAATAGTGGCTACAGGTCCCGAGGACTGTCCTCTTTCAGCTCCTTCCTTCCACAGCAAATGCTTAGGGACCTCCTCAGCAGGGACCAGTCTAGGTGGACTGAGTCAGTCCAGGGCCTGAAGGAACTTCACTGAGAAATTGCCACCTGCAGTTGAGTGGCTCACTACCCAGGGCAGCTGGCCACAGATCCCAACAGCCCCTGACAAGAGCCTTTGGTTCTTTAAGGCATTTCTCATGGCTTGCCAGCAATTCTGCTGCACAACACAAATTCTGCTGTAGAATCACAAATAAAAGTTAATGAGTATATTAAAAAAGTTGCCTTCCTTTCTGACATCAAGATGGTCATCTAGGAGGGTCTTCCATCTGTACCAAAAGTGATGTGGTTTACTGAACATGTCATGAGCCCGTAAGGCAACTTTCTTTGTTGATTTTATAAAAATTGCTCCCAAAGCACCTTGGGGAAACATCAGACCAATCAGGACCCGATTTTCACTCTTGGTCTGCTGAAAGCAATAGAAATCATTTGAAGCTGTGCAGGTAAGCATTGAACTGCTTCCCCTCCAATCATAGGTTTGGAAAGGTAGCTATTTTCTGTACTTCCTTGAATGATGGTTTTTATGGCATTGCGAAGCATATATTACCTTCTTACTGTGTAGGGAATTATACAGATAAGTTTCAGTAAATTTAATAACAGCTAAATGGATCATTCTCAACAATGGCAGGGTTATATCTCTCAATCTGTACTCTTTCAGATTAAGTAGGAGTGTTTGGCAACCAGACTCGCCAGCTGCAGAGCACTCAAAATGCTCTGCCCTCTGGTTTCAGTGCCTATTTATATCTTTACAGAAACTTGTGCTGAAAACCAACAGTTTTTCAAAATGGACAGCTAATGGTAGACACCCCACGGGTATGGATTTTTGGTCAATGGGTTGTTTGCATTATCAGGAAAAGCTGCTTGCTGCTTGCCTTTTGCCGTTCTTTACAGGTCATCACCCAAGGCCCTGCATTACCCTTCAGTTCTGGACCCTCTCCTTAAAATGTTCTGCAGACACGTTCTCATATGCATTATAGGTTAGAGCTTTGCAAGCTGTCAGCTGAGCTGCTGAGAATTTATGGAGCATTCCAACCGCTGCACAGTAAGACGTGTGTTTTAAAATGCCCATCATCTGTGTTAAAAGTTAAATGGAGAGTGTCATTGCCAGTCAGTGTTGCTAGCATCCAGCTGAATGGGAAAATCAGCCAGCTAATAAAATGGAAGGACAGCTTGTTATATTTAGATCCATGACCGGCTAAGACATTTTGCCGCCTGAGGCAGGACAACAAATGCCCCCCTCCACACAAATCAAGGAAAGCAAATGGTGCCCTGTCCCAAGCTGAGCTGCATACTACCCGTTGTTTTGGCACCGGAGACAAGTGCCTCTCCCTGGAAGTAAAAATACAGTAAAAGGAATAAGATAATTAACAATTTAATTGCCTTTTCATGTCACTGCCTCACTCTGCCTAATAGTAGGGCCAGCCCTGTTTAGATCCATATAGGTAATCTAAACCTATATGAATTCAGTCTCTTGCTGTTACTTCTCCCCTAACGTTACATTCTTTCTGTTGCTGCTTGATCATTGGTTCAGGATTTTTAAATAAATGTGCCATGTTTTTCTTTCCAGAGGCTGCCGTGTTTGACAATCAGGGCTAGCACAAGGGCAAGTCTGCTCCGATTTAATATTTACTTCAGATTTCACATTTCTGATATTCCAGCATGCCATTGTTTGTAATTAAGGAGAACAGAAACTTGCTTTAGATTGTGCTTTGCTTGGTAGTATTTTGTTTTTCCAGTACTGTTCCCTGACTAGTGACAGCAGGACAGAGAAAGGTAGCCTTTTACTGAGCTCTGTAAACTTCATGGGGCTTGTCAATATGTAATGCTGTACTTGTGATTCATAGCACTGAACTTTTGGCTATGCCAGCATGTCTTTGGAATTCTATGGGAATTACTGCAGGAAGCCTACTTGGCTGACTCCTTCCTGTCCATTCAGAAGCCTGCAAAAATCTGTCCTTTTTCAGAAGACTTGCACTATCTTCCTGTTATTATCAATGAACCTGCACTGAGCAGGGGATTGGAAGAGTTTTGGGGTTCTTAGCCCTGAACTCTTGGCTATGGCACAAACAAACGAACAAAAAGCCTTTCACTTTAGCAGTGTTGTGATAGGGGCTTTTTATCTTGACTCAAGCTCCAAAATGCTGGAAAATTTCAGCTGTGAAGGGCTGTGCAATTCAGCTGGCTCATCCTTAACAAAGCATTAGAAGCTGCCTTATAGAGAGTCAGGCCATTGGCTTATCTACCTAAGTATTGTCTACTCGGACTCACAGTGACCCTCCAGGGTTTCAGGCAGGATTCTCTCTCTCCCAGCCTTGCTTGGAGATGCTAAAGACTGAATCTGGGATTTTCAGCAGATTCTCTAGTACTAAGCCACAGCACTTCCCCAAAGGGCATGGAGCAATATTTAGGGCTGCATAATTAACTCCGGTTGCTTGGTCCCAGCTCCTGCCCACCTAGCAGTTCGAAAGAACGTCAAAGTGCAAGTAGATAAATAGGGGAAGGTAAACGGTGTTTCCGTGCGCTGCTCTGGTTCGCCATGGTTAGTCATGCTGGCCACATGACCCGGAAGCTGTACGCCGGCTCCCTCGGCCAATAAAGCGAGATGAGCGCCACAACCCCAGAGCCGGCCACAACTGGACCTAATGGTCAGGGGTCCCTTTACCTTTACCTAATTAACTCCAAACTCCCTTCCAACTCTGTTATACTACTGCTGTGGCTGCTTACTTTCTATCTACAGTGGTACCTCAGTTTACGAACTTAACCCATTCTGGAAGTCTGTTCTCAAACCGAAACCGTTCTTAAACCGAGGTGCGCTTTCCCTAATGAGGCCTCCCGCCACCGGTGCCCT